>NW_007253738.1:253667-297350 GCF_000164805.1 Carlito syrichta | reverse complement strand
CCAACTATCAGTGAGAGAGAGACACAGGGCTGGGAAGAAGTGAAAAAAGACAGGTAAGAAAGATTCCCTAAAGAATACTGATAGCTAAACAGAGACAGGCCAAAAAAATCAAGAAACAGTATAAGTCAGAAGGTAAACACCAAACGTAATCTAGACCAACAGTTTCAATGATAAAATCATAGGTCAAAATAAGCGATCAAACTAGAGTCACTTCTGTGATCTCCGATTCCAGCCTCTCCCTTTTGTTTTTCGTTGCAGCATAGGGGTGGGGCTTTGTCTCCTGTTTCACACTGTTGCCTTAGGAGCTGAGGTAAAGTTTGTTGCTAGGTGGGCGGGGCAATGGAAGTCTGCCTGGAGAATGGCAAGGCAGTTTAAGCAGGTCTGTTTTTCTCCGCTTGTCTGGGTCCTCTGGGTTGGGGTCTCACGCTGTGTGCCTCAGCCAGGGTGGACCCGGAGTTCCAGAGCTCCAAAGTTCCAAAAGGCAGGCTGTAAATGATGAGAGTGGCACTGGGTCCCTACAGAGTATTCAGCCAGTAATGGAACCGGTGTCTCTGAGGGGCGGGCGCTCAGAGCCTCCCTGTGCGACCTGCGGTGCCGGGTGCCGGGCCGGGGAGAGAGCTGGAGGGAGCAGGGACCCAAAACTTCCCCGCACGCTGCAATACCTGGCCTTAGGAAATGAGGTAAAGTTTGTTGCTAGGTGGGCAGGGCAATGGAAGTCTCTTCCTGGAGAATGGCAAGGCAGTTTAAGCAGATCTGTTTTTCTCCGCTTGTCTGGGTCCTCTGATTTGGGGTCTCACGCTGAGTGCCTCAGCCAGGGTGGACCCGGAGTTCCAGAGCTCCAAAGTTCCAAAGGGCAGGCTCTAGACAGCGAGAGTGGCGCTGGGACCCAACAGAGGACTTCAGCCAGAAATGGAACCAGCGTCTCTGAGGGGCGGGTGCCCAGAGCCTCCCTGTGTGACCGGCGGCTTGATGCCGGGTGCCCGGGCTGGAGACAATGCAGCCGGGGAGGGATCTGGAGGGGGCTGGGACCGGAGACTTCCACACACGAGTAGAACGGCAGCAGTGGGGCGGGGGCGCAATATCTGGCCTTGCGTGGGACTGAAGTTCCCGGGCCTGCCCCCAGCGCGGTTGGTGGTGGGCTGGGGGATGGGGGTAGCGAAGTGATAGCCTTTTTGGGGAACTCACGTTCAGAGAATCTCACAAGTTCACCTATGCCGTCGCCATCTTGCCCCGTCTCTCCTATTTTTTTTTTTTTTTGACTTGGAGTCTCACTCTGTCACCCAGACTGGAGTGCAGTGGCCACTCCCTGCCACTGCAGACTCGACCTGCTGGGCTCTGGCGATCCTTCCGCTTCAGCCTTCCAAGTAGCCGGAACTACAGGCACGCGCTACCACGCCCGGCTGATTTTTTGATTTATTGTAGAGATGAGGTCTCACCAAGTTGCCCTGGCGGGTCTTAAACCCGCAGGCTCAGGCAATCCACTAACCTCAGCCTCCTAAAGCACGGGATTACAGGCTGGGCCACCGAGCCCGGCTTATCTTATGTACTCCTAATATGAATTTTTTAGCTAAGAACTTCCTTTGGGATGCTTCATTTTCTTTGTGGCTTCTTATTTTCGTGATTTTATAGGATATATATTTGTTATTTATGATTGTTTTTGATAGTTCTGTAATATTTCTAAGTAGTCTTTTTAACTTAATGAAAGTTAAGTACCATAAAAGTAGTAAGCACTGACTTCCTTTCTCTAGCCATGTTGATGGTATGCATGAGGTGGTTGTGGCCTGCCTTGGTGGGTGTTAGTGGGGGGTAGCTGGTGATGCTGCGCTGTCTGTTAACCTGAGGCAATGTGACACAGAGCGGCAGAGGCATATCTGGGGCTGAAACTGACCTTGGGAAAGTCATCAAAACCCTATGAGCTTGGATTTTTTTCCATCATGAAAGTCGATGCAGAAACTTCTATTTCCACTTCCAAGGAAGTTCAGGGTAGAGTGCTGCCAACAGCAGGTCCTGGAACACAGTTTCTCAACCCCTTCCACACATGCACACACGCCCCTGTTGTTCAGAGTTCCCACAGGAGCCCTGACACGAGTATCTTTTTCGGTTTCCAGCCTGCCTCCTCTGGCTCCTGGAATCTCTCACTTTGCCTCTCTGTGATAGTTACAGTTAGGTTCTGCTCTTAGTGACAGAGCACAGAGTAAAATGATCACATGACTTAAATGGGATAGAGTGCATTTTGCCTCTTGTACATGTGAGCAGCCGAACCGAGAGGGCAGTGCCGGTCATCAGCACTCAGCCCTCTGTCTCCTTCCACTGAAGGGGCCGTGCCTTCCTCAGCAGAGACTTCATCTTCATGGCTCCCGCTGGCTGCCTCAGCCATGACATCACACCCTAGCTAGCAGGAAGAGGGAGGAAGTGCTTGTCTTCCTTTTAGGGACACTTGCTGGAGGTAGCACAGGCCACTTCCTATAGGCCAGGACCTAGTCGCGTTTGCTGCCAGGGAGGCATAGGAACGTTCGTGGGTGCCTCATTTCCATGCCTCATTCCTAAAGGAGGTTAAGCAAACGAAAGCCATAAGTAACCTAAAAATACCAGTTTAGAAAATAATCAGCGGCAGCATGAGATAGGATGAAAGGAAGAGCACCTAAAGGAGGTGGAGGAAGGTCAGGGTGTAGCCTCCCATACTTCGGGTTCTCGTTTCTCCTACTAGCTCAGTTTCCTCTTTTTGTTCCTTTTTATAAGTGTTCTTCAAAACTCTTCTCAAGCCTGTCTCCCTTTATCTTCTCTCCCTGGGGGAATCTCACAGATCTCCAGCCTTAAGTTTTCACCTCTGTGGCAACAACTTAAAAATATTTTAAACCCAATAAAAATGAAAACGCAACGTATCAGAAGTTGTGGGTGCAGCTGAAGCTGTGCTGGCAGGATGGTTTTTAGCATTAAATGCCTGGGATCCCCATGCTGACATTTTTTGATCTTGAGTTAGATTTGCACCTCTTTGCTGAATATCTTCATGAGTTTTCCTCAGCATCTCAAATTTATGCTATTTCAAAAAGACATTTTTTCCTTCCACAAATTTGTTATCTGACATCCTATTTTGGTTATCTTTATCACCTTGTATCTGGCACCAAACGCTAACAACATTTTGTATTTTTCCCAGACATAATTCTCCTCATCCTCTCAGTGACCAGAACTGATGGTCAGTACTACCAACTTGCCTCAGCCCCCTCTCTGCAGGCTGAGGCTTCATCTGACTCTGCCATCCCTCCTGAGCTCTCTCCCAGCTCATCTTTATGATGCTCTTCCCTCCATCCTATCTCATGCTGCCGCTGATTATTTTCTAAACTGGTGTTCTTATGTTACTTATGGCTTTCGTTTGCTTAACCACCTCTTTGGTATCCTGGTGCCCACCCAATATAGTTCATACCTTTGTGTGGCATATAGGGCCTCAGTGTCCCATCACTGCCCTCTTCAGCGGTATTTATGTGACTCCTCTAGTGTGGTTTAGCCCTGGAACATGCCTGTCTTTCCTTGTACTTTGCATCCCACACCTGACTGACCTGGACAGCTGTGGCCATGGTGTGCTCAGTTGTGACAGCTGCTTTTCGCCATTTTATCTTGGAGGTGGCCCTATTTTGCCTCATCTGTGCATTTTTGTAGAGGTCTCTGCAAGTTCTTGAGTTGTTGCCCAGGTGCCCACGCTCGTGCCCTGGACCTGGATTGCTCAGCACGTTGTTGTGGAGTGAAGTATCGTCTTCCACTTACCAGAGCCTCGCTTGCCTGTGCCTGGAACTAACTGCGAGGTGGTGTGCTCACTGTGTGGCCTGGCACAAATACATGTGGTTGCACAAATACATAACATGACTGTTTCCACAGAGGTTGTAGTTTATCAAAGAATATCTCATGTTGTAGCCCAGCCTTTTATCCAGAAAGAGCAGGATCAGTTTGTAAGTAACACATACATGTAGATACTTTATATGACTTGTCAAATGCTATGCAGACACTGTTGTTATCTTTTTTTTTTTTTGAGTTGGAGTCTCACTCTGTCACCCAGACTGGAGTGCAGTGGCCGCTCCCGGCCACCGCAGCCTCAACCTGCTGGGCTCCCGCGATACTTCCACCTCAGCCTTCCAAGTAGCCGGAATTACAGGCATGCGCTATGATGCCCAGCTGATTTTTTGATTTATTGTAGAGATGAGGTCTCGCTGCCCAGGTGGGTCTCGAACCTGCGGGCTCAGGCAGTCCACTCACCTCAGCCTCCCAAAGGCACGGGATTACAGGCTGAGCCACCGAGCCCGGCCACTGTTGTTACCTTGAGTACTTTTTATGGAATAAGATCTCTTTAGGATCTGTGGAAGATGTAAGTATGAATAAGACTTTCTGAAGTAAGAAGCTTATCTATTGGGGGAGAGAGAAGACATTTATACAAATTATATAAAACAAGGTAGAAATCAATGTATGTGGTTTAAGTAGATTTTTAAAAACCAGCTTTTTGGAGAAAGTGGGACTATATAGTAGCTATTGGATACTAAGCACAGAGCTCAGGAAGAATTTTAGGGCCAGCAGTACAAGTTTGAGAGCTAAAGATGCAGAATGTTTCTTTTCTTTTTCTTTCTTTTTTTTTTTTTTTGAGTCTGGGTCTTACACTGTTGCTCAGGCTCGAGTGCAGTGGTATGATCACAGTTCACCACAGCCTGGATCTCCTAGGGGCTCAAATGAGCCTTTCACTTTAGCCTCCTGAGTAGCTGGGACTATAGGTACATGCCACCATGCCTGGCTAATTTTTAAATTTTTTGTAGAGATGAAGTTTTGCTGTATTGCCCAGGCTGGTCTTAAACTCTTGGGCTCAAGCAATTCTCCTACCTCGGCCTCCCGAAGTGCTGGGATTATAGGCATGAGCCACTGCGCCTAGCCAAGATCCAGATTTTAGAGTCTTCTGCATAATAATAAATATTGAAGTATATTGATAATATTAAGCTGAAAATAGGTTATTAAGTATGAATTAATACGGAAGTATTTCTTGAGAGCTAGCTTACACAAACACTGATTTCATCATAGTGTGTGTAAAATCTTACTGAATTCCCCCAGACACCTTTGAGAATGGTGTTATTTATTATGTCTCATTTTGCAGGAAAAAAACCTGTCTGTCTGTAGAGTGAGAAAAACTGCCAAGGGTTTCATGTCTGGGAAATGCTGAAGTTGGAAGCTGTATCTGTAGACTGTACTGATTATGCCAGGAAGCAGTATAAGTATAAAAAATAAGCAAAGGCTACTGGTTGGGTAAAATACTAAATTGTACTTGCTTGTACACAGATAACAGTCATCAGTAGTAGAAATATCCTGTTGTCTGAACAATGATCTGTGGAGGTCTGGGATCCTGAATTTTGAAAGTGGCTGGGCTGATGCATTGGTGAGGACAGTGTTCTTACATGGCTTGGTCACTGGGTGTGCTGTATTCTTTCTTTTTTTCTTTTCAGTCAGAGTCTCACTCTGTCACCCAGGCTCGAGTGTTGTGGCATGCTCATGGCCACATGACCTGCTGGGCTCAGGCAATCCTTCCGCCTCAGCCTCCCAAGTAACTGGGACCACAGGCACGTATCATCAAACCCAGCTGATTTTTTTGATTCATTGTAGAGATGAGGTCTCCCCAAGTTGCCCAGGCTGGTCTCGAACCCCTGGGCACAGGCGATCCTCTGGTTTCTGCCTCCCAAAGTGCTGGGATTATAAGCGTGAGCCACCACACCTGGCAGTTTGCTGTATTCCCATGTCTCTTATACTGTATTTTGCCAAGGACATTCTTCCCAAAGTGTTCCTAGATGACTGCTTGTTTTCACAAGAATATTTCAGATGTGTGGCCATGTACCAGAATTGTTTCCTGCTTTGATTGGTGTCTCTCTACTTGTATTTTGCTTTAATTATTTCTTCTCACTTCTTCCCTTTTCTGAAGTCAACAGCTCTCTATACCACCTTTGATGAGGTAAGTGATTAAATTTGTGAGGTAACTTGAAATTAAAAAATCTTCCTTTAAAGTTCAAATTCAAATACAAAACTAAAGATCAGCTGGGCTCGGTGGCTCAGCCTGTAATCCCGCGCCTTTGGGAGGCTGAGGTGAGTGGATTACCTGAGCCTGTGGGTTCGAGACCCGCCTGGGCAGGCGAGAACTCATCTCTACAATAAATCAAAAATTAGCCGGGCGTGGTAGTGCGCGCCTGTAATTCCGGCTACTCGGAAGGCTGAGGCGGAAGGATCGCTGGAGCCCAGCAGGTTGAGGCTGCAGTGGCCGGGAGCGGCCACTGCACTCCAGTCTGGGCGACAGAGTGAGACTCCAACTCAAAAAAAAAAAAAAAATGAAAACTAAAGATCAGCCATAAACCTTATGCTTACAGGAAAATGTCAATAGTAAAACAAGCCATAAAAGCTTAGAATAGATATAATTTCCAGGTTAATTTTGAGGCCCAGTGTTACTAATCTAGTTCTTAAACTTGTGCACATCTCAGAGTTGGAGGATGCCCAGGGATTTAATGTCATTAGCTATAATTACTTAGAGGCTTGCACTTTAGATTTAAGGTTAACATTTGTCTTTTTTGCACATGAAATATTCCTCAACTACTGTCATGAGTGTATATAGTATATACACACATATATAGTATATACTGATACATTTAATCTGTATATTGTAGGTATAATTCTAAAGATGAAAATTGGAATAGTAAAAATTACAGGTGAAAGTACCTTTTATCACCCATAGACTACAGAGGACTTTGTGTGTGTGATCCTGGATGATAATTCTTATGCACCTCAAGGGTGATGGCCTGTAGGAAACCAGGAGGTCTACCTGTAGGGGGTTGGGCTTCACATTGTTTTGCCTTTAAGAATAACTGTTAGATTCCTACATGAATGTGTGGTGAGTTAATTTAAATGTGCCTGCTTACCTGTAGGGTTTATTTTATTGGGTAAATAATTTGCCATTATTTGAATAATACATTTGGTAGTGTGAGATAGTATAGTCAAATCTATGTAGGGTCAGGTCTATAGGATTGGGTCGGGATGGTTGGGCTCCAAAGTTCATGTTGAATTAAGAAGTGACTTAGTGAATTAAGAAGTGACACATGTGTGCACACACACCCACCACACATACACATACACACACACACACACATACAACACTGCATATACACACATCACATCACACATGTCTACAATTAGGAATACATATATTCTTTTTCTTTATTTAGTTATTTATTTATGAGTCAGCGTCTTACTTTTGTTACCCAGGCTGGACTGCAGTGGCATGATCATGGCTCACCATAGCCTTAACCTCCTGGGCTCAGGTGATCCTTCTGCCTCAGACTCCTAAATAGCTGGGACTACAGGTGCATGCCACCAGGCCTAGCTATTTTTTCTTTTTTCTTTTTTTTTAATTTAGAGATGAGGTCTTGCTGTTGCCAGGCTGATCTCAAACTCCTAGGCTCAAGTGAACCTCCCTCCTTGGTCTCCCAAAGTGCTGGGATTACAGGTGTGAGCCACCATGCCCAGCCAAAAATATATTTATTTCATTATACTGGTGAAGAAAAGTTTTTCTGAACATGTTGCTGTTGTGTTTTAAAGACTGGCCTTATGTTATTTAATTTTCTTGGACTTTTGTAAAAGGTTATACTGAAGGTACTATTTCCTTTGATTCTGAAAATTCTGGATGTTTATGTCTTTGGACCAATTAATCCCTTTATTGATTTTTGATGTTTTAGATACTGGGAAAACACCTGAATGATGGTACACTCAATCAACTTCCTCTGTTCCTAGGAGAGCCTGTTATGGTAAAGTACTAGGTATTTTTCAGTCTCATAGTCTTGTATTTATGGATGTGATAAGTGCTTCTCCAAAATGGAGTCAGTTTTGCTTGTGGTTGGCTCAGGAACAATCTTAGTACACCATCACTGTGCTGCCTCAGCTTCCTGCACCAGCCAACGGAGGGGTGCTCCATATATGTGGTTTAAGGAGATTTTTAAAAATCAGCTTTTTGGAGAAAGTGGGACTATATGGTAGCTACTGGATACTAAGCACAGAGCTCAGGAAGAATTTTAGGGCCAGCAGTACAGGTTTGAGATCTAAAGATACAGAATTTTAAGGCCTGATGATGTAGCTTCCGTATCCCCTGACCTTGTCATTTACATGTACTTGTAGGTAGAAGGGCCTATGTTTGCCTTGTGAAATACAACAGTCAAATGTGACTAACAGAATTGAGTATTGGATGGAAAGAGAAATATTAATTGTTTAAAACCATTTTCTATTGATCAGTTTTTTGTTTTTTACTAAGATAACTATTTTGGATTATATAGATATTTTGTATTTATTCCTTCTGAGAGTTGGCAGATCTAGATTCTTTTTCCTGTTCTTTGATTTTGGTCAAATTTCTTATACTCTTTTGGCATCCATTTCTGCCATCAGAAAAATAAGATGATTGAACTAGTTTATCCGGTATTCTTTTCCATCTTGAATCTTTGTGGTTTTTTCATCCATTGGCAGTTTGCCTAGGTCAGTGGTTTTATTTTATTTTTTTGCAGACACAGTCTCACTCTGTTTCCCAGGCTGGAGTGCAGGGTTGCTTTGAGCTCACTGCAGTCTGGAGCTCCTGGGCTCAAGCCATCTTCCTGCTTTAGCCTTTCAAGTAGCTGGGACTGCAGGCATGCACCACCTCACCTGGCTAATTTTTCAATTTTTCTGTAGAGACAGGGTCTCTTTATGTTGCTCAGGCTGATCTCAAACTCCTGGGCCCAAGCAGTCCTCCCATTTGGCCTCCCAAAACACAAGGATTGCCAGTGTAATCTATCACACCCAGCCTATGTCAGTGATTTTCTGGCTTCTTTTTCCTATAACTTGTGGGAGGGGCCTTGGACTTGTGTTGTTGAAGGAAAAAGCAACTATCTTCACCAGGTTTTGAAGATGAAAGAGCATATGAGAAGGGAGAGTGGAGCTGGGAGAGGGGAAGCCAAGGGCTGTGCTCACATGTGCAAGAACTACAATTTCCATACTTACCTGGGAGGGGAGATACCGTGATCACGAAAGTGGTTCTCCCAGGGCGAGGCTTATCCATTGCACTCCGGATGTGCTGACCCCTGCGATTTCCCCAAATGTGGGAAACTCGACTGCATAATTTGTGGTAGTGGGGGACTGCGTTCGCGCTCTCCCCTAAAAATTAAAAAAAAAAAAAAAAAAGAACTACAATTTCCTTACTGCCTTGGAAAAGTTAGTTTCCAAATGTGGACACTGAGTTCCCTTCCTTGATGAGGCTGAAAACAAAGAAGACTTGGGTTTTCTGAGGCTCTGGCACCACCTAGGCAGTCAGTTCCTGTGGAGCTGAGAGGATAGCTGGCCACAGCATAGTCCCCAGAGGCTCCACAGCATTGTGGGCCTTGAATGCACCTGCTGCATTCATCACACCGCATCTTGATGAATGCACCTGTTGCATCAGCATCAGGTGTTGCCCTCTGCTGGGAATACTAACAAAACACTTTCTCTGTTTATTTTCTGAAAGGAGTTTCTCTGGGATTTCCTGAACCATCAGGAGGGTCCTCGAATAAGAGATCATTTAAGCCATGGGGAGATCAACTTTCATGAATTTCCAAAAGAAGCAACAAATCAGTTGCTTGCATTTTCCATTGTACTTTTACTCAGATTCATTGATGAAGATCTGTTGTCAGTTTTTAAGGTAATGTATATGGAAGAGAATCATTAACTAGATTCACTGTCATTCAGCTGTGAAAGAATATAGCTTATTTTTCAGATTTAACTAATAATCATCTTTTGTTTTAATATATCTGAATTGCAGTATCTTTTCCAGATACAGTTACATTTTACAGTTTCAACTAATGTTCTTTTCACTTTTTTCAAGATTTGTATGTTTAGCAATTATTTATAACTGTGTAATTCTTTTTTAGTTGTATTACTTTTTAGTGCTTAAATTACCATTCCCTAGTTAATTTTGCAGTTGTTTAGAACCTTTCTTACTCATTTCTACTTTTGTTGCACTGTGCACGGAAGGTGCATGTAGCCCTTGTAATTAATTATTGTTAATTGTCTGCATTTAAAATCATGTTTTTGGCTGTGATTTGACTGCGGTGCCAAACATATTTTAATGAAGACTTTTGCTTTGCCATATACCTGAGTAGAATTATTTTAAGGAAGGTGACGAGAATTAGAACTTTAAAAGACCTGCAATTCAGTGGGGGGGGGAAGCCTAACTTAAAATTATAGTAGCTAATGTCCATTTTCTCTAAACTAGGAAAAAGCAGCAGTAAGGGTGTTAACTAGCCTTGCAGAAGGCTACCAGTCTCGGTGCCATCCAGCTGCTCAACTTAAGAAGCAGGTATGCCAAGGGCAGGGTGTTTGGAGAGGTGTGCACATGTGTGACCCCACGTGTCTTCTGTAGCAGTGCTGGCAGGGTGTTGTTTGCTTGCTGAGGCCGACTTTGTTTGGCTCTAACCCGTGTGGTGTCTGTGTGTGGGGCCTGGCTTTGGCCAATTGCTTGGTTTTCTTGAGCCTCCAACCCGCCTCTGACAGTTGCAAGTAACAGCTGCATCTACCTCACTAAAGGTTTTTTTTTTTTTAACCTTATGTCTACTGCACTGAATGTTTTTTTGTGCTTCTCATAGTCCCCTAGCGTGTTGCTATTGTCAACCAGTAGCCCAGGGCTAGGAACAGTTTTTGTCTGTGCTGAGGAGTGTCATTTTTCCTCTTACTTCCCAAGACCAGCTTTTGTTAACATACTGGGACAAACTTTTCAGCATTTCTGTAGGAAGTTCCGATGTGGAAGCTAGCTCAGGTGCTTTATTCTATGTCAAATGAGGCATGGGAAGGGAAAGGAGCAGAGGGGACAGCCCCCAAGAAGGTAAGATCATGCTTGCCTCTCACTTGGGAGATTCACAAGTGAATTCCTGAAAAGAAGCTACAGCATCAGCACATGCGGGGTCAGGAAAGGTCTGCAGAGGCAACTCAGAGCCCCAGCACTGAGAATTCGAAGCCATGTCGATGTCTTATCAAAAGTACTATCAGTTGGAAGGTTGCCAGTAGTGGAAATAGAGAAACAGCATCCTAGAGGCGCTAAGAGAAGCGTGCAGCCTTCAGTGATGTGGTTGGGGGTTCCAGTCTGAGACAGGGCATTGGGCTGTGCGAGTATGATACTATTTCACTGACCACATTACACACTAACCTCAGCAGGGTCATTTTCACTTTCTATGAACAAGTCACAAAGGTGGATGTATCAGAACTCATTCAGGGAGTGAGGGTATAGATCACAGAAGGAAGAGAAGCTTCAAGAAGGCACGCTTTGACTTCCAACCTGAGCTACTCAGCCTCCAGCCCTGAGCTGCCCATGCCCTTTGGCCATCCTCTCCCAGGTCCCAGAGTAACAGCTCCTTGTTGCCAGTGGCTAATGTGAGTCCAATTTCCTGTCCCTCCTACTCCTGCCATCTAATATTTCTTCAGTTTTTATGTAAACTGAAGCATCCTGTGCCTCTTAAGGTCATTGCTCTGGTTATTACTCCTGTATAACAAATTACCCACATTCAGTGTTGTCGACAACCACCATTTAATTTATATATGTTTTAGTGGGTTGGAAATTTGGGGAGGATCTGCTGAGGGATCTGTCATGCCTCATGTGTGTTGATGGGCTGCGGTGCCCTCAAGGCTCTTCTGGGTGGATATACCATCTGAGAAGGACAGGAGCTGGCCAGAGTCCTCAGGGTCCTCTGCGGGGCAGTCCTGGAGTGACAGCTGGCTTCACCACAAGCATGTGGCCCAAAAAAACCAGGGGAAGAGCCCGCATCTCTGACCTGGCTTTGTGTTGGTTACAGGCCAATCACCAGAGCTAGTGTACAGGAAGGGTGGGGATGTAGGTCCACCCCTCAATGGGAAGATGGCAGAAGAACTTGCAGACATTCACAGGCAGCCCAGATATTAGTTGCCTATCAGCCCCTGCCATTTTCACCAGCCTTCCTTCCTCTGAAAATACTGAGTAAGAGAGTCCCAGCACACAGTTTAAAGATGTCATAAGATCTGTAACATTTATAGATATGTATTTTCTGAAAAGTGACTTAACATCCCTATTGCTTTAAAAACAAATTTCTTGGATGTTACTGTAAAAACTTGAAAAGTAACAAAATGTTTCCTGTGTTTCCTTCCAGGTGGTGAGCTGTGAGAAAAGACTCGGGGCATGGCCTCTGCTGCCTCTGCCAGCAGAACTTGAATGGGAAGCAGCCAGGTGTGTGTCATCCTGCCCTTGCCCTTTCTAGACCTAGCTCTAGAACCCACAAGGGAGGCAGCTGGGCATGTGTTGTCCTGGGCCATGTAGAACTAATTCCAGGGTGGGTGGTGTGGCTCAGCCTCTTATCCCGACGCTTTGTGAGCCTGTGGGTTCGACCCTGGGCAACATGGTGAGACCTCACCTCTACAATAAATCACAAAATTAGCAGGACGTGGCAATGCAGGCCTGTAGTTCCAGTTACTTGGAAGGCTGAGGTGGAAGGATCGCTTAAGCCCAGCAGGTCGAAGCTGCGGAGGTCATGAGTGTGCCATTGCATTCCAGCCTGGGTGACAGTGAGACTCCAACGCACACACATACACACACACACAAAGAACTAGCACTAGAACTCACAAAGGAGGTAGCCAGGCACATGTCATCCTGAGCTGTGGACTTAGCTCTAGAACCCACATGGGAGGCAGCTGGACACATGTCATCCTGGTTCGTTTAGATCTAGCTCTAGAACCCATGCAGGAAGCAGCCAGGTGTGTGTCATCCTGGGCCATGTAGACCTAACTCTAGAACCCATGTGGGAGGCAGCCGGGCCTGTGGCATCCTGAGCCATGTAGACCTAGCTCTAGAATCCATGCACAAGGCAGCTGGGTGTGTGTTGTCCTGGACTGTGTAGACCTAGCTCTAGAATCAACATGGGAGGCAGCCAAGTACATATCATCCTGGGTCATGTAGACCTAATTCTAGAACCCACAAGGGAGACAGCCAGGCACATATTGTCCTGAACTGTGTAGATTTAGCTGTGGAACCCGTGTGGAGGCTGTAAAACCCACCCGCCTGGAGGCAGCCAGGCATGTGTCATTCTGGACTGTATAGACCTAGTTCTAGAACCCACAAGGGAGGCAGCCAGGCAATGTTGTCCCAGGCCATGCAGATCTAGCTCTAGAACCCATGGAGGAAGCAGCCAGGCATGTCATCCTGGCTTATGTAGACCTAGCTTTAGAACCTATATGGGAAGCAGCTAGGTGTGTTTCATCCTGGCCTGTCTAGATACAGGTCTAGGACCCATGTGGGAAACAGCCAGGTGCATGTCATCCTGGGGCCTTGCAGTTGTGAGGTTCACTTAGTTTGACATTATTTCTTCTTTCACAAGGCTACTGGATGATGAGATGGGAGGGGGGTTGTCTGGACCTCGGGCTGGTGCAGGCAGTACAGGAGCTGGAGGTGATATGGGATGTATCTCCCAGCTGGGTGTGGGGCCAGAGAACACAGGGCAAGAGGCAGACTCATGGAGGAGGTAATGGCATGCCCTGGGAAATACTGAATAGAGAATTTAAAGGTGGGTCTGAAACTCAGATAAGTGGGGATGGATGGGGGTGGAGATGCTGGCACTACAGACTACAGCAGACATGTTGTGTAGTCAGAGTGGAACTTGGGTGACTCGGCGTCTTTTGTCCACGTGGTGCCTTGCTTTTAGCATATTTTAGCCTTTATTTTTACCACTGTCTCTGTGATATTGGATTTTTTTCATTTTACGTTTGGAGAAACTAAGACTCAGATTAAGTTCGGTGTTGAGTGAACCATTAAAGTAAACATCTTGCATAGGCACTCACATGGGCATCTAGTTATTGTCATGTACCTTGAGGTGTTTTCTGTTTTCCAGGTTGGAGGATAACTCTGAAATCAGTGCCTGCCACTCTCTAATTACTCAGATCATGGAGGGGCTGCATCACCACACACCTCAGCATCATTGTGTTTCCTGTGACTTGGACCAGCTTCCCACTGAGGCGTAAGTTCCAGGACATCCTGGACTCAGCTAGTTAGGATAGAAGACTCAGCTGTTCTGTGTTTTAGAGCTTAAGAGCTTGGTAGCAGCACTGAAGTTCTCACCGTTACTGCCTGAGAGGACTATTGAAATCAGCTTTGATAATATTTGCAAGCACGGGTGTGTCTGATGAAGCTGTAAATGCTGTGTTCTGTTCACCACTATCCAACGTTAATTGTTTACCCCCTGCTGTGTGTCCTGACCATGACACACTGCCAGCCCACACTCTGGATCCGGGCCCCAGAGGTGGGTGGGCATCAGTGTAAGCATGTCCACTGGAAGTTGTGCTCTGTTGCAGGTGGTCCCCGCTGCTCCATGAGCTCTGCAGCATACCCGTCCCCACGCTGTACTGCCCCAGAGTCGTTCTGGAAGTGCTGGTTGTGCTCCGAAGCATCACCACACAGTGCCACCGTGTGTCCAGCCAGGTCATTGCCACTGCAGAGCTGAGACACAGGCAGTGGGTGGAAAAGACACTGCGGTCACGCCAGCGACAGAACTATCTACGCATGCTGAGGAGGTGTGAAACTCACTTTCCTGTTTTGGGAGGGTGCAGTAGGCAGGAAGTTACCACAGAGGCAGCACTAGTCTTTCCTTTCAGATGTAACACAGTAGGTCCTTGCTGAATGCTGTCGACAGGTCCTTTGTGAACTGCAACTTAAAGCAAACTAACGGATAACAAAATCAGTTTTGCCTTAGGCTAACTGATAGAAATAAAAGTTACCACCGCATATTTTTGGTCACAAAAACATCTAAGTAAAGGTCCAAACACTTCTAACGTTACACATCAAAATACATGCGAGCTACATATATATTTAAGAAAGATGAATAAAAACAAGGAAGGTAATGATTGACCTGATTTTTGGTGAGACAGTGAGTGGTGGTGGTGGAGTAAATCAAGGAGTAATGTTTGAAAGTGAAAACTGCCAGGAGCGCTCCTCCCACCATACAGACAAAGCTACTCACAAGAATGGTGGCTTGCTGTACATGCTTGTGCCAGTCATTTCGTGTGTATTTGTGTGCCTGCTGTAGACTTCACAAATTTTTGACTTACAGTAATTTGTATTCCTTCATTTTCCAATCTGCCTGTGCCAGTTCAGGGTCGGGGTGACTGGATTCTGTCCCAGCAGCTCAAGGTGCAAGGCAGGAACCAGCCCTGGACGGCAGCACACACCCTTACACTCACACAGGGATCCTGTGGACATGCCAGGGAACCTCACGTGCACAGCTTGGAGCTGCGGGAGGAAGCCTGAGTGCCCAAGGGAGATGCAGGCTGACAAGGGGAGAACAGCACGTTCTGGCTTCAGATGGTGGCCCTGGTGGAAATTGGTTGTATTTCCCATAACATTGTGATGAAACAATGTCAAATAAAACATTATTCAAGGACCTGGTGAGGACACCTAAGGAAGCTGGAAAAGCAAGACCACCAAAATCCTAACTTCAGCAGAAGAATCACGATCAACAAAATAAAAGCCCAAATCCGGGACACAGAAGACAAAAAGATAATAAAAAAAATAAATCAGTGAAACAAAAAGCTGGTTCTTTGAAAGGATAAACAAGATTGATGGTCCCCTAGCTAGACTGACCAAGAAAAAGAGAGAAAAAGCCCAAATAAACTCAATCAGAAACACAAAACATGAAGTCACAACTGACCCTGAAGAAATACAAAGATTTATCAGAGACTACTATGTACACTTGTATGGAAACAAACCTGAAAACCTAAAGGAAATGAAGGACTTTCTGATATCACACAACCTCCCTAGGTTGAAACAAGAAGAAATCAAGACCCTAAATAGACCAATAACAATCCAGGAAATTGAATATGTCATAAGAAAACTACCTACCAAAAAAAGGCCCTGGAACAGATGACTTTCCAGCAGAATTCTACAAAACATACAAGGAGGAACTGATACCAATCCCACTGAAAGTATTCCAGGTGATTGAGAAAGATGGAACTCTCCCCAAGTAATTTTATAAAGCTAACATCACATTGATACCCAAACCAGGTAAAGATCCAACAAAGAGAGAAGTATAGGCCAATATCCTTGATGAACACAGATGCTAAAATTATCAACAAGATCCTAGCAAACTGAATTCAACAACACAACTCAAAAAGCATCCACCACAACCAAGTAGGCTTCATCCCTGGAATGCAAGGTTGGTTCAACATTTGTAAGACCATAAATGTAATTACATACATCAACAGACGTAAAAACAAAAACCAAATGATTAAGTCATTAGATGCAGAAAAAGCTTTTGATAAAATCCAGCACCCCTTCTTTATAAAAACCCTCGAACATCTAGGCATAGATGGAACATATCTCAAAATAGTAAGAGCCATCTACGAGAAACCCACAGCCAGCATACTGTTAAACAGACAGAAATTGGAGCCATTTCCCCTGAAAACTGGAACAAGACAAGGATGCCCACTCTCACCCCTCCTGTTCAACATAGTTTTGGAAGTTCTAGCTAGAGCAGTCAGAGAAGAGAAGGCAATCAGGGGTATCCAGATAGGAAAAGTGGAAATCAAATTATCCCTCTTTGCAGACGACATGATTCTTTACCTCGAAAACCCAAGAAAATCTGTCAAAACCCTTGCACTGATAGAAGACTTTGGTAAATTCTCAGGGTATAAAATAAATGTGCATAAGACATTCACATTTCTACACACCAATAATAAACAGAAACCCAAATAAAAAGCACAATTCCATTCACAATAGCCACAAAAAAAAATGAAATACCTTGACATCATCCTAACCAGAGATGTAAAAGACCTTTACAATGAAAACTACAAAATGCTGCTCAAAGAAATCAAAGATAAACAAGTGGGAAAATATTCCATGCTCGTGGATTGGAAGAATCAACATTGTTAAGATGTCCATTTTACCTAAGGCAATCTACAGATTTAGTGCAATATCCATCAAATCACCAGCAACATTCTTCTCAGACCTACTAACAATAATACAGGAATTCCTATGGAAACATAAATGACCACAAATAGCCAAAACAATCTCAGCAAAAAAAAAGAAGAAAAAAGGTAGGAGGTATCACACTCCCAGACTTATTATAAAGCTACAATAATCAAAACAGCCTGGTATTGGTACAAGAACAGACATATAGACCAATGGAATAGAATTGAGATTCCAGAAGTAAAACCTCAACTTCTCAACCAACTCATCTTCGACAAAGCCTCCACCACCTACCACTGGGGAGATGAGAACCTATTCAGTTAAATGGTGCTGAGAAAACTGGCTGTCCACATGCAGAAGATTGAAACAGGATCCCTGTTTCAATCTATCCCCATATACAAAAATCAACTCTAAGTGGATCAGAGATCTAAATGTAAAACTTCAAACTATAAGAACCTTAGAAAATGCAGGAGACACTCTTATGGAAATTGGAACTGGCAACCAATTCCTGATCAAAACCCCAAGTGCCCATGCCAGAAGAGATATACAGACAAGTGGGACTTCATCCAACTGACAAGCTTCTGCAAAGCCAAAGAAACCATCAAGAGAGCAGGGAGAAAGTCCACATCTGGGAAAAAATATTTGCCAACATTATGTCTGACAAAAGCGTGACATCTAGGATCTACAAGGAACTCAAATGTGCTGAAAAGAAAAAAACAAGCAGCCCCATTGCAAAGTGGACAAAAGACATGAATAGACAGTTCTCAAAAGAAGACATAGGAGCAGCCAACAGATACATGAAAAAATGTTCAGCCTCACTAGTCATCAAGTAAATGCCAATTAAAACTACACTGAGATACCACCTAGCTCTAGTCAGAATGGCCATCATCAATAGCCCCAAAATAACAGATGCTGGAGAGGATGTGGTGAAAAGGGAACACTTCTACACTGATGGTGGGAGTGTAAACTAGTACAGCCTCTGTGGAAAACAGTGTGGCAATTCCTAAAAGTTCTAAAAATCGACTTTCCATATGACTCTGCAATCCCCCTTCTCGGAATATACCTGGAAGAATTCAAATAACTCTATTAAAAAGATACCTGCACACGTGTGTTTATTGTAGCATTGTTCACAATCGCAGGAATATGGAACCAACTGTGCTGCCCATCAAAAGGACTGGATAAAAATAAATGTGGTACATATACACAATGGAATATTACGCAGCCATAAAGAACAAAATCATGAACTTCGCAGCAACCTGGATGGACTTAGAGTCTATAATACTGAATAATCTTTCACGGAAACAAAGAACTGAGTATCACATGTTCTCACTCATAAGTGGACCTTGAACAACTATCTTAATACTATAAGAAAAGCATTGACAGCAGGAAACTGTGGGGGTGTGGAGGGGGGGCAGGGAGGTGGGATTGGCAGTAGTGGGAATCTGCCTGGGGAAGAGGGGCACACCTCATCCACAAGGGTACCTGTACAATGAATATTTGTGTACCTAACCCTGAATTGTACCCTACAATTTTAAAATAAAACACTTTTAAGAAAGGACCTGGTGTATTTATTTCCAGAGAAAGTTATAGTACTTATTATTTTAAAATACTATTTGTAGTTTTGGCATATGGAAATATGAGTTCTGTCTACACACGTGAATACTTGGATTTAAAATATAACAGCAGATTAGCCCGAGTAAAGCCAGCAAGTGTGGTTATTCACTTGTAGCATACACTTTAGAAAATGTGCTACATCCTTAAATGACCATTGAGGATGAATTTCTAGAATTTTGGAACTGAATGGTACCTATGTTTCTAAAGTTTTTATTGGTTTTGCTAGATCCCCTTCCAGAAAGGTGATAATCAGATTACACTGACAATAGATTAGAATAGACTAGAAGCCTGTAATAGAAGCTCAGCCTGTAATCCCGTGCTTTTGGAGGCCGTGGTTTGTGGATTGCCTGAGCCCACGGGTTCGAGACCCGCCTGGGCAACTTGGCAAGACCTCATCTCTACAGCAAATCAAAAAATTAGCCGGGCGTGGTAGTGCGTGCCTGTAGTTCCAGCTACTGGAAGGCTGAGGCGGAAGGATCGCCAGAGCCCAGCAGGTTGAGGCTGCTGGTGGCCGGGAGCGGCCACTGCACTCCTGTCTGGGCGGCAGTGTGAGACTCCAACTCAAAAAAAAAGAATAGACTAGAAATGTCATTCTTTTACCTCGCTTCTAAAATGGAGCATTTTTTAAACTCTTCAACTGGTTTCATGGGAAAAATAAGATCTGACCTCAATTGGGACTTACTTGATTGGTGACGTGGAGCACCAAGTCAAGCACATTTTCACATTTGGGCTGCTTGTTTTTCCCTTGTGCAATTCTTCACTGGATGGCAAAGAGCGCAGGCGCCACATGGAGACCAGGCACAGACCCAGCTGTGCCCATGCTCTGGAGTAGCCAGTGCTTGCTGTGAAGACAGAGCCACGGCTGGCCCAGACCATGCTCCCTTGGATGACAAACGTGAAGAAGAGGGCCATGCAAGACAGGCTGGAGCCTGTGGCAGGCCGGGGCAGGGGGAGGCATCGGCTAGAGGGATTGAACACACACTTATTTTCACAAGTTTGACTTGACACTTGAAAGAGGTGTTGTTTAGGTGAAACAGCTTTCTTATGAAAGTGGAAAATACTTGTTTCTCAAATTTTAATCTACTTTTATCCATTTTTAGTATCAAGTTTCTGTCTCCTGTGCTTTACCTGGTTCTCGTACTCATTGCACTGGAATTGGTCAACATTCACGTAGTTTGTGGAAAAAGTGCTTATGAATATCAGCAGTATCTAAAGTAAGTATGTTGTACTTAAAAGAGGTGAAACCCTTTTGGTTATTTTCCGTGGTGATTTTTTTCATTGACTCCCACAGGTTCTCATGGACCTAACTGTTCTCTGTGGAGCTTGCTGCTAATGAGTTTGTGAATGTTTTGGATGCACACTCACATAGGCACAGTTCAGAAAATGAAGTGTAAGCTGTGCATTTCGGAGTTCTTCAGTCTGTGTGAGAGTAACCTAACATCTAGGCACAGATTGTGCTAAGCCTGTGGGAATGATGGAGGGGGCGCAAGGGCTGTCCCCATGGAACCACAGCTGTCTTGGGCAAGGCTACATCTGGTCCACAGGATAACCCTTCCACATCCACATGGCTCAGTACCACATTTGCTGTATATGACTAGTACCTTACATTTGGGAAGTCTGCTTTTTCAGACCATCCAGATCTAGTGGTCTGAAAGCAGGGTGGTACTTGTGTGGCTCACCTCACATCCAGACATTCCAGAACAGAGCAGACTCTAGGAAAAGGCTGCATGGGCTGTGGTGTGGGCTCAGATGCAGCTGTGGCTTCAGCCTCCCTCTGGTGCCGGGAGGCTCTTGATTCTTAGTTGGCTTCCAGCCAGTGCTTTGCAGGTAGCAGGCCCCTCCACACATGTGTAAAGTAAGCATGAAAATAGGGCTGTGGCACTTCATGGAAAGCAGTAGAATCCCACAGGAAGCAAGATGGTAAATACATGGTGTCAGCACTTGGTGACTAGATCCATGTGTCCTATCCTTGGCTCTGCTGACACTGTGGCCTGGTGGGGGACCTGTCCAACTCATTGTGGGCTGTGTAGCAGCATCCCTGGACTCTACCCACTAGATGCCGGGAGCACTGTTAAGATAAAACAGGCCATTGCCTCTGAGCTATGGCCAGGGCATGTTTTCTTAAAGCTTTGGCGCCCTCCCTTACCTTGGGGAGGTGAATCTCTTCCTCTAATTTACTTTCTAAATAAACTAATCTTAAAAAAAGATAAAACAAGATACAAAGTTGGGGGAAATTTTAGATTACTCGGCAAACTTTGAGAACTTGAAAATAAAAATGACCTTTATTCACAACAGTAAGAGATAACATTTTAGTGAATATCTCTTAAGGAAAAAAAAAAAAAATATATATATATATATATATATATATATTTTGAGTTGGAGTCTCACTCTGTTGCCCAGGCTGGAGTGCAATAGCACACTCACAGATACTGAAGCTTCGAATTACTGGGCTCAGGCGATCCTTCTGCCTCAGCCTTCAGAGTAGCTGGAACTACAGATGCACACCATGCCCAGCTAATTTTTTGACTTGCAGAGACAAGGTCTCACCAATTTGCTTAGGCTGGTCCCAAACCCCTGGGCTCTGGCAATCTTCTTGCCTCCGCCTCCCAAAGTGCTGGGACTACAGTCGTGAGCCACCAACCACACCTAGCAGTAAAATCTTTTTAACAGCAGTAGCTGTCTCACTGAAATGTGTCTCCTCCAAGCTAGACCCATCAAGAGTGGGAAGATGATGTGTGGAGGGTGGAAGATGCACTGCCCATAGGGTCCCAGGTGAGCTGGGAGTTTGACCTCTTCACATGAAGGCTTGACTGTGTGGGTCCTCATGCGTGGATTGCTTTCAGTTGGCTATCTGGGTTCCATCCAAACAATAGAAAATAGTGTTCTTGGGTTGCCAAAGTCAGCATGGGGGAAAAACAGAAAAACCAATGTGAAGCCCACATGGTACGGAAGGCCAACTTTACACACTGAACCTGAGTGTGCATGGATTTTGGTATCCGCCAGAACAAGTGTATATCCTATGTTGATGATGTATTACATGTTGTTTTGATGCAGATAGCCTGAGGTTCTTTCTGGAATTATGCCCATCATGTCAAAAACTTGAGTGTGTACAAGGGGGGACTCCTAATAAAATTGATTTATTTATAAAAATTGTGTATTTATTCTTACATGTTTAAACTTCAGTCACCCTCAAAGTACTCTCTGTTTGATGCAGTATACCTGTTGAGACTTTTTCCACTGCTGAAAAGTTTTTTAACTCATCAATTCTGATGCCTTTTAGTGCTTCTGCCATTTTTTCTTTCATCTCTTCCACATTGGCAAAACGTTTCCCTTTAAGGACCTTTTTCACACAGGGAAATAAAAGTCACTTGGGGCAAGATCAGGTGAACAGGGAGGATGGGTCACAGGGGTCATGCCATTTTTGGTCAAAAACTGCTGAACACTCCACATGGTGTGGGCAGGTGCACTACCATGATGGAAGAACCAGTCACCTGTTTGCCACAACTCAGAACGTTTCTTCCACAAATTGACACAACCTCCTCAAAACTTCCAGATAAAAATTTTGTTTGACCGTTTGATGTAGAGGAACAAATTCTAAGTATATTACAAGGGGCCCATTCTCCAAAAGATAATTCTGATTCAGTTTTGTAAACCTTTGTCTCGGTATCCAATAGAATTCACATTTCAGCATTTTCTCCTTTCCTCTAATTTGTATTCTCTTATTATTGTTTTATATGGATTTCTGAGATTTTCTTGACCCCTTAGACAAAAATGAAGTAGAGTTTACTTTAGGAATAATTCCAAGAATGAAAAGGAGACATGTAAATAACGATTGCATTTTATAATGGAATGATAAAGAAACTTTTTTCTTTTTTTACAGATTCTTAAAGTCCATCTTGCAGTATACTGAGAACCTGGTGGCTTACACCAGTCAAGAAAAGAACAAATGGAATGAAACTATCACTCTTACACACACAGCTTTGTCGAAAATTTGGACTTTCAGCGAGAAGAAACAAATGTTAATACATTCAACCAAGAAATGCATAAGTAAAGAAGTCTTATGAAAATATTTAGTCGGGATGCTTTTGGTTATAACAGAAAACCCAGTCTGAGTAGATTTTAGTGGTGTGTACATGGGAAGTCCCAAGGAAGGGTGGAGCTCAGGAAAGTCCATGGGAAGTCTGTTTAGTCAGGATGCAGTACTGATTTGCTCTTCCTGGCTTGTTGGTGTGAACCTCAGGCTACCTCCCCTTGGTGACCACATGGCTGGTCCTAGAGCTGAGGACAGGGTGGGTCTGCTGGCAGGGCAGGTGACCGCCTCCCCCTCGGCGTTGGTGGGGAACACTGAAGCCCTTCCTGTTTTTAGATGTGGAGGGCTTAGTGCAGACGGGGTGGGTTGGGGAAAGGTGAGGGAGCCATCCTCACAGACTCAGCCTGGAGAACCCAGGTTCCTGCACAGCTGTGGTGGTCCAGAGTGTCTGGTAAGCTCCTGCTGCTCTCTCAGTGGGTAGCAGCCGAGCTGCATTCCCCAGAACCCTGAGGCTGCTCTGCCTTCGCGTTTGCCCCCTCCCTCAGGAACTGGCTCTTTCCCTTTCCACTCCATGGCTGAGATGGTGTTCCAGCTGTGAAGGGGCTCTGGGGGCCAAGGGACAGCAGACAGCCCGCCATGTTCTCCCACCCTCTGTCAACACAGCCCAAACCTCGGTAAGAGTAAAATCACTGCTTCTGGCCAGGGTGACACTACTTTCTTGCACAGTTAGATACTGCTCAGCCCCTCCCCCAAATGGACACATGTGATCTGCATGTCAGTGCCCACTCCTGGGAGGTGTCCTATAGCGCAGTGACACTTCCCTCAGATGCACTGATTTAAATGATAGTTTGGTGGGTGTTAGATGGGAAGAGGGACTACTGAGTTGACGATTAGAAGAGACTCGTAGATGTGAGTGTATACTCACCAAAGCAGTGAAGACCATGCAGGGCTACTGTGCCCTGTCTGGGGATCAGGTGACACAGTAGGTTTGTATTTAAAAGTCTCTGTTTTACCTGTGTTGTTGGCCCAAACCTCACTTCTGAAAGGTCTCTCCCAGTACAACTATTTCTGGTTTGGGGTGACTATAGGTTTCCATGGACTTACCACTAGACTTAGGGATACTAAGAGGTTCCCTAGAGTCCCCTAGGCTCCAGACACTCTTCTCCCTGCCCCATTCTGTGGTCAGGACTCACATAGCCACTACAGTAAACACTGGCTCACTGGCACAAGGTATCCAATCAGCTGGTGGCAGCCTCTGCCTGCAGGACGGGGGCACCTTGTGTCCCTTGTGAGAGATGAGAACCCCAATCTTGCTGGTGGCTCAAGGGTGCAGTGAGGGACTATTCTCATTCACATGCATCCCAGACCCATGGGTTCTGACCACAGGAACCATGCTGCATGTTGACCGGTGGTGCAGAGTACGAGGCACATTCTGCTGGGCAACACAGCAGCACCCAGGGAGGCCTTGTCTCTGGCCATCATTACCAGCAGTCCCCCGGAGGCTGTTGACTGCATTCTCCAGCAAGCTACCGTGAGCCAATAGGGGATGTACTGGGGTCAGGGTGGTCCAAGGCCCCACTGTGTGTGCTAATGGGGTGCATGCCAGGGTCAGTGTGGTCCAGGGCCTCACTGAGCCGATAGGGTATATGCCAGGGTCAAGGTGGTCCAGGGCCTCACTGTGAGCTGATGGGGCACATTGGAGTCAGAGTAGTTCAGGGGCTAGCTGTATGAGCTGATGGGGCGTGTGCCTGGGTTAAGGTGATCCAGAGCCTTGCAGTGTGAGCTGATGGGGCACGTGCTGTCAGGGAGGTCCAGGGCCTTGCTGCTCTGACGGGGTGTGTGCCAAATCAGGGCGGTCCAGGGCCTCACTGTGTGAACCGATGGAGTATGTGCTGGGTTCAGGGAGGCTAGGGCCTCTCTCTGTGCGTGCCAGGGTCAGGGTGGTTCAGGGCCTCACTGCCATAAGTGATGGGGCATGTGTGGATCAGGGCGGTCTAGGACCTCACACCATGACTGATGGGGTGTGTACCTGGATCAGGGTGGTCCAGGGCCTTGCCACTGGGCTTCTGCTGTGACATGGATCTCCTGGGAGCAGTCCCTGCAGCAGCAAGGCTCTCTGTCACCCTGTGGACAGTGGTGGGGAAGTGTTGCTGCCCCTGTAGAGTAGAAAAACCCATGTGGTCAGTGGCTGGCATTGGCATGTAATAGTGGGTTTTTCACACTAGGGGTTTTGTTGGTCTCTCCTGTTCGCAGATGAGCCATTTATCAGTGGACCAGAGCCAGGCCAGCCCTGGAGTGAGGAGGCCCATGTGGTTGAAATTGTCTATGACCTCTCTGTGTGCATGGCCACTTGTTTATGAGAACCCTGAATAAGAGTGGTGGCTGGAGAAAAAGGCTGATGCCACAAGACCCATCATTAAGGTGCTTGAGTACTGGGAGCCTGCAGGGAGTACGGTGGCAAGTCTGTCATGGACACAGTCTCCTCACACTCTTCATCAGTGCTTCTAGACAGTTTAGACAGCTTTTGTCACTGATTTCCAATCTTGTTCCTCCCAGGACCCTAGTCATCCAGTCACACTCTTACCCACTGGCTGCTCGTGCAGATCCATGCCTGGCTCCTAAGCAGAGTGAGCTCCTACATGCACTCACTGGTAGTTTCCCTGCCCCACTGTTCTTAGGACCACTCCTCAATGGACTGTAGTGCTGTTGACCTTTGCCTTTAAGTAGTGTCAGCATTTTTTGCAGATGTCAGATCTAACTGGTTTACTCCGGCAAGTGATCATTGGGACCCCTCCGTAGGCTGTGGGTGCCTGCCAAGGTGCTGTCAGGGTAGCAGTGTGGGAGCTGTGAGAGTCAGACCCACTCACTCATGTTGTCTGTGCCTCCAGGATGTGTTGATGCCCAGTAGTGAGTGAGTGAGTGAATATGTATGAGAGAGAGAGAGAGAGAGATATTATGTGTATAAACCTTTAGTGTAAAGACACAGTGCTCCTGAATTGCCCAACCTAACAACCTGACAGTCCAATGTCACAGCCTGTGGTAGTCAGCTCAAGTTCCATGATGACCCTGCGCCCTGGTGAAGTGCACATCTCTAGTGTCCACGCCAGAAAGCAAGCCAGAGCTGGTACCCAGGAGAAGAGTGACTTGCAGAAGAGGGTGCGGCTCTGTCTCAGAGCCCTCTGGCTGTGCTCCGGCCTGTGGGGCCAGTGTGGAGAGGTGGGGACTAGTAGGTGTTTGGGGCTTGTGACTGGATCTCATGAATAAATTAATGTCTTCCCTGGGAATGAGTTCTCCCTCTCATGGAGGATTAGTTCCCACAAGTGTCCAGTTAAAAACCTCCCTGGTTCCCCTCTTTTGTCTCCTCTCTTGGCTTGTGATCTCTGCCCACAGCCACTCTGCGTCCATGATCTGCCATGAACTGAAGAAGCAGGAGGCCCCAATTCTGGACATTCCAGCCTTGAGAATCATTAGCCAAATGAATTTTTCTTTATAAAATTAATTACTCAGCCTAAAGTATTCTGTGGTAGCAACACAAAATGGACTAATACACAAATGGAAAAACTCACTAACGGAATCAGGGTGATGGTATTAACCTAAGCAACTCTGGAGTGGACTCTGCAGGCTCATGGCAAATGAACTGTGCTTCATTCTGGATTCACGGAGATCATCCCGTAATTGTTAGCAATTCTCAAACCACCACATCTGTATCTGGAATGGAATAGTGACTTATATAAGTGGCAGATGGCTGGAGCCAGGTCTCTCACTGTTAAAATGGGAGCTATAGATTAGCAAGGGGAGAAGGCTAGCGCGACCCGTGTGATAAGAGATCAGCATAAACTTGTGTGATGCTTACTACAGATGGCTCTACACAGCAATCTTTAAAATTAGGTGTGTGTGTGAAGATTAGAATACACACAGATACTTCCTTGCATTGTCAGCTGTGGGGGCCAAGATTCAATTGTACATTTAGCAGCCAGATGTAAGTTTTTCTAATAAAAGGAATTTTTCCATTTCTAATAAAAGGAATCAGGATTCTTTGAAGACATGGCTGATGCCAGGCCTGGGGCAGTAAATATATGAGTCAGGGTAATTTTGAACTATGATCTCAATGGTCAAGGCATGAAGGAACTCAACAAAAAGACACTGTAGTGTAGAACAGTAACCAAAGCTTAAAAGCTTAAAATAACTATCAGGGTCATTGCTTTGATAAACCCTGCTGTCTCCATGTGGCTCTCTGAGAGTCAGACCCACTCACTCATGTGTCTTAGCATTGGCCCTGTGTCTTAGTATTGGCCCTCTCTCCTACCTTGGAGAGGTGAATCTCTCCTTCTCTCTCACTTTCAAAATAAACTTTGCTTGAAAACTTAAAAAATAAATTAACTATCAGGTGTTCATATTTGTATAAATAAACTGACAGGCAAATGGAGTTGACGAGAAATCTCCTTTGTAAAAGAGTGCCAAGTAACTGATGTAGACACTCAGCCTTCAAGAAGGTGGCGCTGACTCCCACATCTAAGTGCGGGCTCTGCACACTGACTTCCTTCAGAAGAAACACAATTTGGACACGGTGGGAAAGTCACTTCACAGTAAAGACACCTAAAAATCACTAACTAGGCTAAATGATCAAAGTCAGCATCAGTGGTGACTGATGCTGGGTGAAGTGCCGTGGAAAACTCCTGGATTCTTTGATGCCACCCTAAAATGAATTTTAGAATGGCTGGCAAAGTTTATTAGAGAAAGAAGAGACGAAAAAAGGAAGATTCATGGCAGAAAGACCTGCCATGGGTGAGTTTCTCAAAAAATGAGAAACCGTAGCTTTTGTGTTTTTTACAAAAGGCCTGATATACCTATTTAGTGATTAATATGTTAATAAGTAGGCAGGCATATCTGCTCTCACCTCCACCTCTGATGGGTGGTCTTTATTCTTTGTCTCCACTCTTGCCATGATCTATGGCTTTTTGCTCCCCGATCCAGGAAGCACCTTGGAGTCTTCCTTTGGGGAGCTGAAGGGATGGGGTGGACTGGGAGTCCACCATGAATTCCCATTCCAGCCCACATGGCTGTTCAGCCTGCCAACAGGACTTCTGGATGCTTTCTTACTAAAAACTGTAAGGAATTAAGCCAGGTGTGGTGGATTACCTGAGCCCATGAATTTGAGACCAGCTTGAGCAACTTGGCAAGACCTCATCTCTACAATAAATAAAAAAATTAGCCATGTGTGGTGGCACATACCTGTAGTTCCAGCTACTTGGAAGGCTGAGGTGGAAGGATCGCCTAAGTGCAGCAGGTTGAGGTTGTGGTGGCTGTGAGTGTGTCACTGCCTTCCAGCCTGGGTGACAGAGTGAGACTCCAACTCAAAAAAAAAAAAAAAAAAAAAGAATTGAAGGGACCCCAGAACATCAAGTATGGAGGTAGCCACTGGAATTTCTAAGCAACCATATGGTTAGGCATGCATGTGTGCTACAAGGAAGTGTCTGGAAGAAGAAAGAAATTTCTAAAACATATTTCAGGGCTACATCTTAAGATAGAGGGGAAAAAAAACTTTAAAACACATTCTAAAGCGGGACATGGTGGCTCACACCTATAATCCCAGCACTTGGGGAGGCTAAAGCAGGAGGATTGCTGTAGACCAGGAATTCAAGACCCGCTTGGACAACATAACCAGGTATGGTGGCACGTGCCTGTTGTCCCAGTTACTGGGGAGGCTGAGGTGGGAGAATCACTTCAGCCCAGGAAGTCCAGGCTGCGGTTTGCCATGAGCGTGCCACTATACCCTGGCCTGGGTGACAGAGTGAGACCCAACTCAAAAACAAAGCAAACAAAAAAAGCCTGAGATACTTGGTTACACCACTTGAGATTACAGAATGAGGGGTGGGTTGTGGCAGAGCAAGTTAAGGTGGCAAAACAAGCTAGGGGAGGGGAGAGCAGGCCTGTCCCACAGAGGTGGTTGTCTCAGGTAATGAAAACCCCTCTGAGGAAAGAGATGGTCAGTGTTTCTTTCAGATCTCAGCTCTCAGATTCAGTTAATCTTTTCTACACTGGGACAAGGGAAGACCTCAGAGAAAACCTGGCTGCATCAATGCTTTTCCTTACAGATGCAAAGCTTCCCCACAAGATAGCTTGCAGGACTGCTTCTGTTTGGAGGTCCTCTGAACAGCCATCTCAAAATACGCCCAATACTCATATTTTTATGTGAAATTTTTTCTTGATTACAAAATACATTTTAATAAGATCTGGTTTGGCTTTTAGATTTTTTGAGTCAGAATCCCACTCTGTCGCCCAGGCTAGAGTGCAGTGGCACAAGCATGGCTCATCACAGCCTCGATCTCCTGGGTTTAGGCAACCTTCCCACCTTAGCCTCCCGAGTAGCTGGGATGATAGGTGTGTGCCACCACACTCGCTAATTTATTTATTCTAGAGATGAGTTCTAGCTAAGTTGCCTAGGATGGTCTCCAACTCCCGGGCTCAAGCAATCTTCTGGCTTCAGCTTCCCAAAGTGTTGAGACTACAGGTGTGAGCCACCGCACCTGGCCAGTAATGTATTTATTTACCTTGAGTAATGTGTCTTGATACGCCTCCTTTTCCATTTTTTAACGTTGTTTCAAGTACTTTAGTGCTTAAGAAAAACGAGTCATTAAAATAGCAAAATAAGTTTACCAGGGGGTGCATGACCCTCACCCCAACCAGCGGCCCAGTTCCTAGGCCTTCTGGGCCGCTGGTGTGGAATTACACACGCGGGCGAGAAGGCCTGGAGCCTGGGGTCGGGAACGTCCGCCGGCTGGAAGATTCACCGGTGTCCCAAAAGTGTGAGGGCGGAGCCTGGGGTGTGACTCGGCCGCCAGGGCGCGGGGTCCTCGTGGCAACTGGCCCGTTTTCACGCGCGGCGCCCTTCGGCGCGGACGCCCCCGGTCACGACGCCCTTTCTCACCACGCTCCTCGGCCACCGGCGGGTCCTCGCTGGCTCTCCCGAACCCTCCCGCGTTCCCCGCGGTCTCGCCATCGCCGGCAGGGCCGGGCACACGTCTCCGGCCGGGGCCGTTCCTTGCCGGGCAGAGGCGTCTCTGGAGCCTCAGCGGCCCGGGCGGCCGGGCCTCCTCGGCGCAGACCCGCTCGCCTGCCCACCCGCCTTACCTCTTCCGCCAGCTCGCCCGCCCACCATTTCCACATCCTGTGGCGGCTGCCTCTGGAGCTCCGCCTCGGCTGGCCGCCACGCGCGGACCGCGGCCGAGGTACTGAGGGCGTCCCGAACGCTCGCTGCCCCAAGACCGCCGGCCCGCCACCCCCGGAGTCCCGCCGCCACAGACCGGAAGCAGGGACGCGAGGGGCGGGCCAATGCCGGGGCTTCCTCTTCCCCCCGCCCCCCCCCCGCCACACCGGTCCTGCAATCCACCGCGCGTCGGACGTTGCTCGTCTCGCGGCTTCCCTTCCGGTGACCGCCTTCCACCTCCGCCGCGCCCCCATGGCCGCCGCCCGGGCTGTGCCGGTGGAACTGGGCTTCGCCGAGGAGGCGCCGCTGTGGAGGCTGCGCAGCGAGCAGTTCCCCAGCAAGGTGGGCGGGCGGCCGGCGTGGCTAGGTGCAGCCGGACTGCCGGGGCCCGGCGACCTAGCCTGCGCGTCCTGCGGCCGTCCGCTCTCCTTTCTGCTGCAGGTGTACGCGCCGCTGCCCGGCCGCGCCGACGCTTTCCACCGCGGTCTGTTCCTCTTCTGCTGCCGCGAGCCGCCGTGCTGCGCCGGCCTGCGAGGTGCGTGGCGGACTTGTTTTTCCTCGACAGGCCCAGCTGCGTCCGCGCACGTGGCTGCCATTCGTAGCTTGTTGGGGCGTGGGGCGTGGGGCGGGCGGCAACCTTCGGACCAGCGCCGGGGCATTCTCCTGCGTGGTGCAGGCTGCCTCGCCTGGTCTCGTTGCTGATGAACTTGCTGCCTCGCCTGGTCTCGTTGCTGATGAACTTGAACCGGTTCCCAGAGTCCCTCCACTGCATGTGTGAGAAATCTGGCGTGGAGTTTAAAGTGTTTCTTTTGAGTCGGGTCTCAGGCTGTCCAGGCTGGAATGCAGTGGGGCAAGGGAAGACCTCTGCCTGGCAGCCTTTCCATCTCAGCCTCCCAAAGTGCTGGGATTAGAAGCGCGAGGACCGCACCACACCTAGTTTGGGGATTTTTAAAAACTGCTTATTCTTTTCTCCTCTTCCAGAAAGTAACCTCCCTGAAAGCAAAAAGTTTCGTTTCTCTTTACAAAATGAGTGTTTTTTCCAATTTATGTGAAGAGGCTCAAATATTTGAATTGCTATTATGTTATACTGAAAATATTTATAACTTTTCTCTGCATTCTGTCTTAGTTTTTAGGAACCAGCTACCCAGGAAAAATGACTTTTACTCCTATGAGCCACCTTCTGAGAACCCTCCCCTAGAAACAGGAGAATCAGTGTGTCTCCAACTTAAGACTGGCGCCCATCTCTGCAGGGTTTGTGGTTGTTTAGGTCCCAAAACATGCTCCAGATGCCACAAGGCACATTACTGCAGTAAGGAACATCAGCTCCTCGACTGGAGATTGGGACATAAACAGGGGTGTACACAACCAGGTGAGCTGTCTTTTATAGTTTCAGCTTAGTTTCATAGCTTTTGTCAACCCAAATATTTTATTCTCAAGATAACTTCGAAATTAACATTAGAAGAATTATAGTACTTTTCAAAATGTTCGTAACTGGGGCTGGGTGCAGTAAGCTCACTCCAGTAATCCCAGCACTGTGAGAGGCCAAGGCGAGAGGACTGCTTCAGGCTGGGAGTTCAACATTAGCCTGGCCAACATAGCAAGACCCCCTCTCTACCTAAATAATAATAAAAAAGAGCCAAGCATGGTGGCTCATGCCTGTAGTCCCAGCTACTTGGAAGGCTGAGGCAGAAGGATCGCCTGAGTCCTAGAGGTGGAGGCTGTGGTGACAGTTATCATGCCACTGCACTCCAGCCTGGACAAGAGTGAGACTGACTCAAAAGTAAAATACAATATAAATAATTATTTTTTCGTAACTGGTAACACAAACACCTTTATAAAAAAGAAGTTGTGAGGTCTTAATCACTGTTATGTTAGTGCCTTTTCTTAATATAGGCATTTATGATCCCTACTCTAAAATGCCAGAACTACAAATAATAATAGGGAAAACTGTTACTATGTGGAATATGATACTTTAGAAAGAACAAACTATTAGACCATCTTATAAAACTAAAGATTGCTAGTATGCTAGTACCTTTCTTGTTTTAGATTATCGGGACCATACAGTTCCAGACCACAACTTCCTGTTTCCAGAATTTGAAATTGTAACAGAAACAGAAGATGAGATTACACCTGAAGTTGTGGAAAAGGAAGATGCCTCAGAGATTATAGGGAGCATGGGTAAGCACTTTTAGAACTTCATTCATAAGTAACACTGCTCGAAGGAAAAGGCTCAGCATATCAAGAAGAGAGATACTGAGCAGAAAAGACTCTTACTTTGGAGGCTGCAACTTGTGATTTTTCAAATACTGCCTCGGGCAAAAATATACTTCCTGGGCCTGGCTTCCTGGCATATATCAGGTATGTTCTGCTCCCTGTAAAGACAGAGGAGGCATCCAGATGCTTGCGAGCTGGTGGGTTCCTCTGGGCTCCCAGATCTGTTTCTCAGACCGTGATAGTGTCAGTGCCCAATGTTTGGCATGCAGAGGGATCCTTTAAAAGTAAGTTTCTTCTTCTTGTCAGTTTTAGATACACAAGTTTTTTTCAGTTTATCTAGAGTGCATGTTCTAGAGTAGTACCTATATTACATAGAATAGTAGCCAGCAGTTATCCAGCACTTACTTTACACAAAGGGCTGTTAGTATATGAGCTCATTAAATTCTGACAGCAGCCCAATAAGTCAGAAACTGCCCCATTTTGCAGGAGAGGAAATTGAGGTTCTGGGTGTAACTTGCTTTGGTCACATAACTGTTAAGTTGTACATTGTGAGTTTGTGACTAGGTCTTGCTGAGTCTAGACCTTGAGCCATACACACAGCCACCACAGCATTAGACTTACAGACTCTAAATGAGAATGTCTGCTTACTGGTTCGTGGGTCACTGTGCCTGACCTCGTGCTTGACAGTGGAGACAGTGGGAAGCAACAACACTCCAGTGGTCAGGTGCGCACAACCCCACAGGAGCGCACAGATCATACACAAGGAACTCGAATTCTGTGTAATGACTGATAGGAGTTTAAGGAACACTGCCTGGAAGGGCCATGTGTGTGTCTTAATACTTACACACTGTTGCTTGTTTTTAAAATGGACAAATACTGGAAATGCTTACCTTTAGGAGGGCTAAGGGTGAAGGCTGGACTTCGAATATGCCTTGTTAATGTGGATGTAACTCTGGAAACATGCATTTTATAGGACTATAAAGTAAAATTAAGTTTTAGAAAGTAGTCCCTCATCATCAAAAGTAAATGAAAAATACTGAATTAGTCATATAACCATGCAGAGCATGTTCTAGGTGACTCACATGCCTAATGGAATATACTCCAAGAATAAAAAGAACAGAAAGAAAATGCTGGTGCTTTCAATAAACATGTTGTGGCTAGAATGTTGCTGTTATTTTGAGATAATTGTGTGTGTATTGTAGGAGGAAGCAAATGAGTAATTATGTTAATGCTGCTGAGAGCTGAGGTGTTAAGCATGGGAGAAAGATGATGATAGTTGATGAGATTAAATAAAAACCCTGTAGGTCTCAGTTTATATAGTATATAAACTATATAAAGTTTATGTAAAGTATAAATATGAAGTGTGTATACTGTGTAAACTCAGTATCAACTCATGATGTATTTAATCCATTGTAAAGGCTTAGATATAATGACCACATCAGTAGCAATGGGTATCTCTGATGCCTAGATGGTAGTATCTAAACAGCATCTCTCTAAAAGGAACTCCACGCTCTTCAGAGAAGTGGTTGAGTTCAGAGCTGGATCAAAAAATATTAAAATAATGTTGGGACATGGACATATCAGAGATCAAAGAATCCATCAACGATTACTATGCTTATGTCAGAGGGTCTCAAGAACCCATGTGAAAAGGCTGGCAAAAATGGGCAATTTGAACATCCATGGGTTACTAACTGCAGTGGATTAAAACATATCAAATATGTTTCATAGGTTCAAAATGATACTGAAGGGAAGGAGTTTGTCTTGTAGTGGTATACATCTGAATTCACAGATGAAGTTATATATCTGGGATTTACTTAAGAGTGATGGAGTTGGCAGAAGTAGTAGGGACAGGAGACAGTGTTGAAACTGATTGATGATACAATAAGAGGTAATTCATTATAACATTTCTACTTTTGTGTATGATAAATATTTTCTGGGCAACCCACTTTCGGGTCCCCTCTCACTGCCAAGAGCTTTCCTATCTTCTAATAAACTCTGACTTGCTCACTCAAGAAAAAATTTTTTTTTTACTAAAATGAAAAGAAAAACGCTTCCTCAAGGTAGCTGAGACTTGAGTTCCCAGGTGAAAGAGGTTGGCAGGAGGCAGTAGGGTTCCACCTTTACAACGTCCTAGAGGCTACGCTGGAACTTTGCTCATGCACTCAATGGAACATGAATACGATGGCGTTCCGTAGTCCATCAGACCTGGCAGTGCAGGGGAACGCCATTAATGCCCTCCCAATTTCGTAAAAGCAATTACTTTAGCTTATCTGACCCAGGGTGTATCATAGTTATCTTTTGATAAATGTTATGAAGACTGAAGTTTGTCCTGGGAGACACTGTTGGAGACAGCAGTGGTCCAGGGTGGCTGGATTTCCAGGAGTAAATGTGGAGAAGGAAATGAGCATTTAGTGACTGAATGAGTGTACCAGCTGGGGACAGAAATGTGTGACATGAAGAGACTTGTAATGAGAGCCCTGACAGCTTATGGACAAGTAGTGGTAAGAAGGGCTCACAGTCGCTGGGTATCCATAACGTGCTGGGCACAGTCCTAGTCCTTGAGTTGGTAATTTTGTTATTTTGAAGCTTTATAGGGAAGTGCTGCATGGGACTCTGCATAATAAATGGTGCAGCTTGGAGTACTTGGAGATTCAGATGGTCCAACTTTAAGGAATAATTAAGGGATTAAAACTGGCTTCCATCAGCATGTGTGGACTGTCAGGTTGTGGAGATTATTTCTGTGTACTGCAATAGTGATATTGATTTTTCAGGCGAGGCACTTGAGGAAGAACTAGATTCCATGGCAAAACATGAATCCAGGGAAGATAAAATTTTCCAGAAGTTTAAAGCTCAGATAGCCCTTGAACCAGAACAGGTAAAGTAGAATGCATGCCTCTTTATTGTGTTCTTTTTAGGCCATGCCTCACGAGTATAATCCCTAAGAAGTAGCTCTTTAAAATCACACTGGTCTGTTCCTTGGGAGCCTATATAAGCAGGTTTTTTATCTTTTACAAGAATTCTTCACACAGACGGGTCACATAGAAAGGGGTTTGGCAGTGCTGATTCTTTTAACGATTATTGAAAGACTATAGGTTATTCTGTTTATCATTCAGGGTTCATTTTCTAAAGAAAACATCAAGGATGAGATGAGTGAGATGTTGCCTAAAACACATGAATTTTAGTAATCACTGGCCCCCCAAAAAAGTTATTTTTTGCGCTTTTTCCAACAAGTACCTTTGGCTTGTAAAACTAACATGACACATTAACAGTACATCATCCCCCTTTAACTTCCCTCACCATAAACATAAATCACTAAAGAAAACTCAGGTACATTCTTATAAACCAGCCACTTGATAAAATATCCAGGGGATTATAGGAAGAATAGCTCTGGGGCCTAAACACTACAAAAGTGGTTTCTGGCAATCCATATGCTTAACAAAACATAGGAAACCCACTCAGTTGTTACAGGAACTTATTACAGTGAAATTCATCTGTGTTTGTAGTATTTATCAAAACATCCTATTTCACTTGATATTTGTCCCTTATAAAACTTTTCACTAAGGTTCCTTCAAGCATGGACTCAGGGCAGCATTTTGGATCAGAACCTGGTGATAGGGAAACAAGGTCTTATTCTTAGTCCCATCACAGTGTATTTATAGGTTAGGATTCTAACAGTAGGTAGTAAAAGCATCATCAAGGAAATTGAATGTTGGTACCCCAGTCAGGTAAGCTGAAGTAATCACTTTGGGGACACTGAGAAGCATTAGTGGTGCACACGGGCACAGCCAGGTCTGATGGGGAACTGTGAAAGGCCTTTCAGCTCAGTGCTCTCACAAGTGTGGAAACATGTCTGGAGTTTCTCTAAATGATCATCAGATAACATATTACCATCTCAGACTTCAAGGTAAGGTGTTGATTTGAACATGATGCTTATTGATTTTAGATTCTCAGATACGGCAGAGGAATTGCCCCCATCTGGATTTCTGGTGAAAATATTCCTCAAGAAAAGGATATTCCAGATTGCCCCTGTGGTGCCAAGCGAATATTTGAATTCCAGGTAAGAACTATTTTAGTGTATAATCACGACGATTTACACTTTTAAAAATTAGAAGTGGTACCACAGTCATGTGTGCACATTGGTCAACATGGCAGTACAGAAGGTGCCTTATAATGAAAATGTGTCCTGCCCTACCTCAGGGCTTGTTCCCTAGAGGGAAGTATCTGCTTTTCCTGCTGTTTGTCAGTTTCCAAGTTTTCAGCCATTGTTTACTGACTTCTGTGATAATGAGGATTTACGTGTAACAGTGTATGCCAGCTACACTATCCTTCACTTCCAGTGTGAGTGCATCACTATTTTTAGTGCCTCCTTTGTAATTTTAAATAATTAAAAACTTTCTTTTCTTGCTCCATTAATTAAAGACCTTGACTCCATACTTCATGATAGTATTTTGAAGCTCTATTTAATCCTGGTTTGTGGATTTGTTAGAACAACAAGTAGATATAAACATTAAGATGAATGTTTTTTCCAAAGGGATGTTAGTATCAAAATCCATGAATAAGGTAGAAATGCTTGTGAACTGTGGATTCACTGACCTTATCTAAATTGTAAAAACAGTTACATTTCTTTGGACACAAAAGGAATTATGAGGACTCTTGGTTCTTAGTGCCAAAGTTCTGGATGCCCAAAATGTGGTGATAAGGTTTTGCATCAAGTGATTTCCTTTCGTGGTGGCAGTTCTGCCTCTCTCTGCTTTCTGCCTGACTCCTAAGACCAAGTCTAGTCTATTCAAATCCACCAACAGATACCTATTTGTATTTTTCACCAGGAGTTTGGGTCAGAGCAACATCTGCTGTTCAGGTTTTAAATGACACAAAATAGCAGTTGCTCACATAGAAGCCTCAGCCCTATTTTGTGGCATATTAGTAATAAAAACAGTTCATTAACAGCCACTTGTAACTCCTTTTTCAAATGGAAAAAGAGACACCCAACAGAAGGCTGGATGAAGTCCAGAGGGGCTTTAAAGCTTAAAAGTATTTTAGATTGTGAAATATGTTAATTGTCCTGCTGGGGAGTTTGGAGATAGAAAAGTTCTGTGGAGAGCTGGCAGTGCTCTCTTCTGGAAGGGCCTCCTAACTGTGTGTCATTCTCCTCTTAGGTCATGCCTCAGCTGCTGAACTACCTGAAGGCTGACAGGCTAGGCAGGAGCATTGACTGGGGCGTCCTGGCTGTCTTCACCTGTGCTGAGAGCTGCGGTTTGGGTACTGGCTACACAGAGGAATTTGTGTGGAAGCAGGATGTAACAGATATACCATAAAGCATCCTAATGCCTTAAAAATGTTAATAGTCTTTTGTGCCTTGCATTTCCATTTCTAGGACTTTATCCTAAGGAAGTAATTATTCCACAAATAGAAGTACAGAGATGTTGCTTGAGGCATTGTTTACAGTATCTAAATATCAGTAAAACAAAAATGTCCAGTGACAGGGAATTAAATAAATTTTGGTACATCCGTAGTATTAATTATACACACACACACCTTATGGACACCAAATTAGATACACATCCATACTGACACCAGATATCATTATAGGTGATATCCATGGTATGACCATATTTTTGTTAAAATACACATTTATATGTACAGAGAAACAAATCTGTAAAGATGCACACTAAATATGAACTGGTTACCTGTAAATGGTGGGACTAAGTGAAAGGATCTTTTTACTTATGTTTATTTCTTTCTATAATAAAAACGAGTTATGTGCCTAAGTCAAACCATCTCACTCTGAGAGCACTTTGCCCTGTTTGCAAAGTTAGGGAAAGAGAAACATTTAGGTAAGACTCCAACAGACTTGTCTGATCATCAGCTGACCTTCACAGGCTCTAGTAGACACTGGAAACCAGAACATGAGAAAACACCCTCATTATGTCAGTGAGTATGATGGACAGGATGCTCTTATTAATGATTCTAAAGCTTCAAAACTGACCTTGGATGGCCAGCGACCCGGCTTACAGGGGAGACACTGAAAGGCAAGGTGACAGCCTTCCTTTTCCAGACTCAGCACTGGACACACACACCCTATCACCTCAGTGATGGGATATAGATCAGTTAGCATCTGGCCCAGTAAGCAGCAGCCTGAGGCAAGGAAGGCCCTGAGGTCAGCTCTCAAGTGTGGGATGTTCTGTTTCTGATACATCTATCCAAGCAAGTGGCTCCTAAGTCCACTTTTAACCATGCTACAATGGATAATTCCCATTTCAGCACCAGTGATGCCTGCCCCGAAGACACTACTTGAACACTGACAGCCAATTCTGTTAACTTTCTTGTGCTGTGTTACTAAACTGCATTAGCTCACATCACCTGCTAATGTCACTGACCACTTGGGCTATTTTACTACACTTGTCATTCACAAAGTCCCAGCCTACTAGTCCATGTTATGTATGTGTAAGAGTAAATATGTAATTTATATTAATAGTATATGTGTAGATGATAGTTACACATAACATCATATGGAAAACTGCAGTATGGAGTTTCTCCCATTGGGAGGTTTGTTACTAGGCTACTTTTTTTTTTTTGAGTCAGTGTCTCACTGTGTTGCCCAGACTGGAGTACAGTAGCATGCTAACACCTAACACAGCCTCGACCTGCTGGGCTCAGGCGATCCTTTCAGTAGCTGGAACCATGGGAACGCATTACCATACCTGGCTAATTTTTTGATTTATTGTAGAGACTAGGCTACTAAGAGAGAAAATGGTACTAATTTTGAGCCTGAGATGGCTAAATCAACAATTACCTATAACTACCATGTCAGCCCATGGCCACTGGAGGAAGTTGTCATCAACTAGTGGCAAGAGTTGGTCATGACACTTAATAGGAACTACAAGGACTTCAGGAAAACTGGACAAGTGGGGCCTTTAAGATCCCAAATTTTATATAATTCCTGCATAGACTGCTAAATTATGACTGCTAAGGGCTTTCTGTGGTAAAAGGTGTTATTTGGGGGCATCACCGGATGGTATGGACAATCTTGCAGGCACTTTGGAGTACCCCTCCAAGCTACCATTCGTTTGTATCCCAGTCAGCTTTGAAATGATCATGTAAGTTCGCAGGGCCTTTCCACTTGAAACAGGTGGTGTCAAGAGAGGGAGACACATTGGCCCAAGTCATAAGAAAATGTTGCAGCACCGACTTAGCATCTGTGTTAAAAAATAGCAACTGTACTGAAAATAATACAACATAAAACATTTAAATAAAAAAAATGCATGAAGCAAACTCAGTTGCCTCTAGAAACATCAAGACATTTAAAACCACACCGCAGGGGAATCACCAAGTCTCCCTAACAGAACTGTGGCTCAACAGTGGTGCCAGCTGTTTTACTGCAGTTCACACATGCCACTCAGCCCTGCATGGCTTCACATCTGCCCAGGCAGAACCACTACCCTACTGTACAGAGCAACTTGTTCAGCTGTGTCTTTTTATTTCAGATATTGAGTGCTGGTCTCATCATCCTTTGAAAATTATAAAGATCACCGCAAAAAAAGTCTAAAAATGTTTGTGTTTTTGGGAATCACACTGGTGACAGTATTTCGTTAATTTTCTTTTTTTTTTCTGAGACAGTCTCACTGTGTCACCCAGGCTGGAGTGCAGTGACACGCTCACAGCCACTGCAGCCTCAACCTGCTGGGCTCAGGCGATCCTTCCACCTCAGCCTTCCAAGTAAATGGAACCAGAGGCGCATGCCATATTGCCTGGCTAATTTTTTGATTTATTGCAGAGACAAGGTCTCGCCAAGTTGCCCAGGCTGGTCTTGAACCCGTGGGCTCAAGCAATTCTCTTGCCTTGACCTCCCAAAGTGCTAGGATTACAGGCTTGAGCCACTGCAACTGGCCTTTGTTATTCCTAAGAATGTTGCATGTAAGGGAGGGGAGGGAGGGGAGCCCCTAACAACACGAAGGGTACCTGGTCCTAAACCGGGGAAGTGAGGACCAGCTGAAGGCCCAAAACTTCACTTGTGTATAGACTACATATGTACGTAATCCAACTTGTATCCCATACCTTTATAATACAAAAAAAAATAAAAATGACACACAAAATAAAACCTGCCACATATCCCAGGTCAGAAAAAGAAAAACTGGTGCTAGCAGACCCACCTTTCAGAAGATATTCAAATAAGCTTTTTAAGGCTGAAATCAAGGGACCACAGGTGATAATTTGAATTCACATAGAAAAGGTAAAACGCACTGGGAAAGGAAATCACACTATTACAGAAGACAATCTGGACACATGCTGCTTTCCTTGTATTATCTTAACTCATTTGAAGAAATGGGAGGAAAATATGTGAGTAATTTTGCTAGGCTGGATGGCTCAAGCCTGTCATCCCAGCACTTTGGGAGGTAGAGGCAAGAGGACTGCCTGAGCTCAGGAGTTCGAGACCAGCCTGGGCAACTTGGCAAGACCTTGTCTCTACACTAAATCAAAAAATTAGATGGGTGTGGTGGCGTGTACCTGTGGTTCCAGCTACTATCTCGAAAACTTAAAAAGGGAAAGAAGCGTTTGTCCTGCCATAGGAAATATATCATTTTATAAAGGTATTCTAGCTAATAAATGAAAAAGAAATGAAATGATTAGAATTTCATCATTTTGCAACCCACTAATGAATGAACAGATGTAGGAATTATATACCAGCTGCCAATTTGCAGGAAAAAGAGAGTAGAGGAGCATGCTGAACGACACCAGGAGTTTAGACATGGAGAAGCTCTAGGTGCCAAATGTCCTGTAAATTGAAAGGAAAAGAGATGGGTGGGGAACTCAGAGATGAATACTGGCATAAAAGCACTAAATATCTGGAAATGGGAGACTAACTGTATTAGTGTTTAGGTAATTACTATAAGTCACTGATCCCATTCGTGGAAAACGATTCCTTCTGGGGAAAAAGGGGCCTGTGGCAAGTCACGAACATAAGAGGGGCTTCTAAGGCAGCCAGCAAAATTGTATTTCTTGACCTAGGTGGTGGCTGCAAAAGCATCTTTGAGAATTACATTATGCTATACAGTTGTTTTGTTAGGTTTTTCTGTATATGATATATGATATATTTAATAACTAAGTTTTTTGGGTTTTTTTTTTTTTTTGAGTAGAAGTCTCACTGTCACCCAGGCTGGACTGCAGTGACATGCTCATGGCCACTGCAGCCTCGATCTGCTCAGGTGATCCTTCCACCTCAGTCTTCCAAGTGGCTAGAACTACAGGCACTCAATACCACGCCCAGCTAATTTTTTGATGTACTATAGAGAAGAGGTCTTGTCAAGTTGTCCAGGTTTGTCTCAAATCCCTGGCCTCAGGCAATACTCTCACCTCTGCCTCCCAAAGCGCTGGAATTATAGGCATAAGTCACCATGCCCAGCTAAGATTTTTTTAAAGTTATGCATATTGAAGTCTTAGCCACTGAAACAGGGTTAGAAAAAAGAAATACTGGAAAGGAAAATATAAAATTACTATTTATAGAGGATTACATGCCTAAAACCTTGAATACAATAAACTAAATCAACTGTAGTAATAAGAGTTCAGTAAACTGGGAATAATACAAATGTATCAACAATAATAAAGTGTTATAAAAAACTAAAATAGAAACTATAATAAATATTTCAGATCAGGGGATGTTTATGAAATGCAAAAGCTCTGAATGGAAAAAAATTATAAAACTTTACTGAGGATCCACATACATAGGGCCATTCTATTCCCGGAGAGGAGGGGATAACAGGGGAATGTGTCCTTCCAATTAGCATCACGAACGATTGGGAGCTACAAGAAGAGGGCACTTCCTATGCTATTCTCTTTGGACTGCAATTGGTATCACTCTTTCACTAGAATGTATGAACAGTCGTTAACACAGCAATTCTGCTTCTAGGGAAGCTGACTAGACATACCTGTACTTGTGAACGAAAACATACATCATGATGTTCCCTGAAGCACTGCTTGTAATAGTGTAACTGGAAAGAACATCAATGACCACAGCTTAGGAAATGGCTCAAGTAAATGAGAGGACGTAAGCAAGCCTCACATTCCAGATAATGGAAATACAGTTATGATAAACTGAAATAAGAGGAAGCTATAAAACTAAACATATTCTTTAGTATTTTTTCCAAAAACAGGATCAACAGCCACACCCAAAAGATAGAATTTGCATAGAACAGGCTTTGGAAGACACTCACGAATCTGGTAGTTACCCCAGGGAAACAGGCAGAAGGGAAAGGAAGGACCTCCTTTTTTCTGATTATATACCTCTGAGCTGTCTGAAAATGCACTTTTCTAATTAAAAAGGTAAAACACACACAGTGAAACCTAGGTACCTACAAATGTCCACCTCTGATATTCCATAAGAAAAAACTGCAAACAAAAGCCTCACCAAAAAAGTTACAGCAGAGAACAGGCAATGTGGACAGGGCAGCAGCTCTCGCCCCTGAAGGACGCTCTCGAAGGTCAGTCCTGCCCTGGCTGACCAGATGTGTGACCTGGGCAAGCCCCTCAGCAGGGATTTTGTTCTTTTAAAAGAGAATTCCAGGACAGGCTCGGTGGCTCAGCCTGTAATCCCACGCTTTGGGAGGCCGAGGTGAGTGAATTGCCTGAGCCCGCGGGTTCGAGACCCGCCTGGGCAACTTGGCGAGACCTCATCTCTACAATAAATCAAAAAATTAACCGGGCGTGGTAGCATGCGCCTGTAGTTCCAGCTACTTGGAAGGCTGAGGTGGAAGGATCGCCGGAGCCCAGCAGGTTGAGGCTGCGGTGGCCGGGAGCGGCCACTGCACTCCAGTCTGGGTAACAGAGTGAGACTCCAACCCAAATAAAAAAGAGAGAGAATTCCAGACACTGTATGCAAAGTACCTAGGAACAGGAGGTGCTCAAGATGTGGAAAGTAGTAAGTACATGTTTCCCGAGCAACCCTAGCTCTCAGGTAGTGGCACTGCAGCACAGAAGAAACCCTTGACTGAATGAACAAGCAAACATACACCAAGATGGTTTCAGGCATCATAATCATATCTAAAATACAACTTTTTTAAAAAAACAATATGATCACGTGGCTCTTACAAGGTATCATTTATAACAACAATCTAACACTTTTATAAACTGCATTTATTGTACAGAGTACTCTGAAGAAAGAAAATATGTACAGCCATTTATTTTCATTAATACATATCTATTCTGTCCTGCAATACTGGAAAGGCGGAATGTGACTGGCACAGAAATAAACCCTAGGAGTTACAAATTAGAAAAAAACACTTTTAAAAAAGATTTTTACTTTTCTGATAGAAATATAAAAAATTTGGTTTATGGGGGAAAAAATTAAAAGTCCAATCAATTGCAGAGGTGGCTTTAACACTTAAAAGTTTTGTCCCTTAAACCAACCTGCCAACAACAGTGTTTAAAATCTACATATAAATAAATGGGCAGTGCTGCCCAAATAGCAGCACAGAATGAGCAACTCACAGTCATGCTGCATGGTGTTCTCAGTGCACAAATAACGCCCCTTCATGGTACCCCACGGTGGGCGTGTATTCAGCGGTAGGCATGTAAGAGCATCACCTGGTGCCGCAGCCTGCAACTCAACATCCATCCTCTCCCAACATACCACATAAAGGTACCAAAACTCAT
>NW_007253738.1:252874-253647 GCF_000164805.1 Carlito syrichta | reverse complement strand
AAAATAAAATAAAATACTGCTCTCAAACCAAAAAAAAAAAAAAAAAAAAAGAAAAAAAGAAAAGGTAAAACGCACTGGGAAAGGAAATCACACTATTACAGAAGACAATCTGGACACATGCTGCTTTCCTTGTATTATCTTAACTCATTTGAAGAAATGGGAGGAAAATATGTGAGTAATTTTGCTAGGCTGGATGGCTCAAGCCTGTCATCCCAGCACTTTGGGAGGTAGAGGCAAGAGGACTGCCTGAGCTCAGGAGTTCGAGACCAGCCTGGGCAACTTGGCAAGACCTTGTCTCTACACTAAATCAAAAAATTAGATGGGTGTGGTGGCGTGTACCTGTGGTTCCAGCTACTATCTCGAAAACTTAAAAAGGGAAAGAAGCGTTTGTCCTGCCATAGGAAATATATCATTTTATAAAGGTATTCTAGCTAATAAATGAAAAAGAAATGAAATGATTAGAATTTCATCATTTTGCAACCCACTAATGAATGAACAGATGTAGGAATTATATACCAGCTGCCAATTTGCAGGAAAAAGAGAGTAGAGGAGCATGCTGAACGACACCAGGAGTTTAGACATGGAGAAGCTCTAGGTGCCAAATGTCCTGTAAATTGAAAGGAAAAGAGATGGGTGGGGAACTCAGAGATGAATACTGGCATAAAAGCACTAAATATCTGGAAATGGGAGACTAACTGTATTAGTGTTTAGGTAATTACTATAAGTCACTGATCCCATTCGTGGAAAACGATTCCTTCTGGGGAAAAAGGGGC
>NW_007253738.1:188408-252854 GCF_000164805.1 Carlito syrichta | reverse complement strand
CAATCAATTGCAGAGGTGGCTTTAACACTTAAAAGTTTTGTCCCTTAAAGCAACCTGCCAACAACAGTGTTAAAATCTACATATAAATAAATGGGCAGTGCTGCCCAAATAGCAGCACAGAATGAGCAACTCACAGTCATGCTGCATGGTGTTCTCAGTGCACAAATAACGCCCCTTCATGGTACCCCACGGTGGGCGTGTATTCAGCGGTAGGCATGTAAGAGCATCACCTGGTGCCGCAGCCTGCAACTCAACATCCATCCTCTCCCAACATACCACATAAAGGTACCAAAACTCATCTGTTTACAAACCACATGGGTGGGGGAGCAGGGGCACATAACAGCCATTACGTTGTCTTCCTGAATCCCTTCAGAATAGGGTAGATATTTTCAAATGCTTCATAAATTTCTGCTCTGACCTTAGCACCTATGAAGACAAGTCAGAGTGGAGATGAGACTCTGAAATGGCATTTCTTAACATTTTTAAAAAGGTAAAAGTATTACCTTAAAACAAAGTTGCAAGCATAATTCTCTCAATATGCAGAGTAACAGACACAGATATTAAAACATTAAGGGTAGGACACTTTGTTACAATCTTATTTTTGCTCATAAAACAGTATTTTCTTAAAATGATTGTTTTCATTACAAAAGCAGTGCACCAGGGGACTCCAACCTCCAAGCTCCAGCTAGCCAGGCATGTCCTTACACCCTCTCCTTGGTCCTGAACCAGAATACAAACTGAGCATAAGAGCAATGAGAGTGACTGAATCTTATATGCCAATTGCTGCCTTCAACTAAACTGTTTTGAATCTTCCTTTTGTGTCTCATAATGATACTGCTGAAGACTCCAAAGCTTCAGAGAACTAATTCCAAGCAAAAACATCCTCTCTTATTTAGTGCCATGCTCACCTTTCCCCTCTCCACTGAAAGCAGAGGTCTGCTTTGGCTGGAGGACCAGCAGGTGTGTGATTGGACTTCCCTGCTTTCACAGTCCCTCTGGTGGGCATATTTCTCACTGCTGTCATGGCGGAAGGCCTTCAGACAAGAAGCCAGCCCACTGTCCCAATGCTGGGGAATTTCTTTTAAGCACTGAGAAAATGCCATCCTTGAAATTCTTTCCAACTTTAAGGCCTGATTCCTGTTACAGCTTACCTGTTAGTACAACTTTTCCAGAAACAAAAATAAGGAGAACAATTCTGGGTTTGATCATTCTGTAGATTAAACCAGGAAATAACTCTGGCTCATAGCTAGAAGAGAAAAAATGGCAAAAAAAGTTTAGAAATAAACAGCTTCCTATGCTTTTAGATAAATTTAGGACCTGTACAAGATAAAATATTGAATAAACAAGCAAGTTAATCAACAGGTAAAGCGCCATTCTCCAAGCAGCATCAAAGGAGAAAGTGCTTAACGCAAAGGGGCTGATGCATGACTGTCCCTTGATGACTACTTGACAGGAGGCTATTTGTCTTTATATCTCTTTACCTCATTTCTGTTGAATCTGGATTTTCTGACATAAGAACAAGAGCTTTGCATTTATGTTTATCAGTCTCTGATCCTTGTCAAGATTCATTCTGGACAAGTTAGGTATATTGACTTATAAACCCTAGTATTCATTTATTTCTAAGATCTGATAAAGACACTTTACCTTTTAATCATATCTCATCTTCTTTTTGTTCATTTCTGATATCTCATCTTCTTAAATTGAAATATTCTCTAGCTGTTAATTGTGACCAGGTAACTTAATCAAAGTGCTACAACAGATACTAATTAGCCTGAGAATGAACCCAAACCCAATTAAGTTGTCTAACTGGGTGGATTATTGGTACATATTATTCTAATCCAAGTAATCTCATTTTTGTTCTTTCAGAGAGACTGTAAAAAGGATGACTTGGGAAAATTCAGGACAGGTTTCTCTTGAGGAAGAGTGGTGTGGGTGGGAAATTCCTGGGTGAAAAGTGAAGCCAGAGTGTGCCAGTGTGCTTAGAACAGTGGCATGTGAAAATGCCCAGGGCAAGAGGGCACAGTGAGTCTGAGGGGCATGGAGAGCTGGTGTGCCAGTCAGCAGAGCAGAAAACAGGTGAGACAAGGCTCCCGGTGGGCAGAGCTGCATGCCTGTGAGTCTTCCTCAAAGTGGCAGGAAAGATAACTGGAAAGAATGTTCCTATTGCTCCACTTTACACTTTGCAGGTGGATCTGGCCTGATGTTGATTAAAAGAAAAGATTCAAACTGGGAAAAAGAACTGATACATGAAGTTGTAGATTCAATTCATGCATTTAAAATGTATTCACTGAGCAGCCGGGCTCGGTGGCTCAGCCTGTAATCCCACGCCTTGGGAGGCTGAGGTGAGTGGATTGCCTGAGCCCACAGGTTCGAGACCCGCCTGGGCAACTTGGTGATTTATCTCTACAATAAATCAAAAAATTAGCCGGGTGTGGTAGCGCACGCCTGTAGTTCCAGCTACTTGGAAGGCTGAGGCAGAAGGATCGCCGGAGCCCAGCAGGCCGAGGCTGTGTTGGCCAGGAGCAGCCACTGCACTCCAGTCTGGGTGAAAGAGTGAGACTCCAACTCAAAAAAAAAAATAGAAAATAAAAATAAATAAAATGTATTCATTGAGCAATAAAACAATAAAACATACAGAAGCGGAATCACTGAGTGACATGGAAAGCAGGAGGCTGGTGATAGTGACAGATATTGCAAAGGATACTGGGAAGAAATGGCTGTAGCGCACATGCCTATAGTCATAACACTAGTCCTATATACTGAGTATTTTGCATGCATTTTATACTGAAGAGTATCTAAACAGATTATCAGTGAACTGTTGCCAAAAGCAATCGAAATATACTTCAGACTTACCTGCTGAACTGCTGGTGGGTCAGCACAAGGCCTTCTAGCCTTATAGGGAACTTCACATCACAGCTCCCCACCATGTTCTGAATCTTGAAGTCCAAGAACTTGGCTGGAAAGCCCAACTTCTGCACAACTCGGGCGTATTTCCTTGCTGCTAGTCTGGACTGTTCTTCACTAGTGAAAGGAAAAAAAGTAAGTTATTTATACTCAAAGACAGTTAAAATAATTATTAGATGAATAACTTATAAAAAGTCTAAATTAGTAAACCAATAAACACAGTGTAAACTGGTCCACCCCCACTCCAAGAGAAAAGATTGACAGAGATTAACAATTTTACTATAAACTATTCCTGCGTTCTTGACAGAAAACTGTAGGCCTACCAAAATGATCACCCTTTTAATTCACCAAAATATTGACAGACCTAGATTTTATGAATGGAGTGTGATATTCTCATCAACATTACTCTTTTTATATTTTAGCCTATATAGTACTTTTATTTTGTTGGTGAGTTGGAATCTCACTGTCACTCAGGTTGGAGGGCAGTGGCACACTCTCAGCCACCGCAACCTTGACCTGCTGGGCTCAGGTGATCCTTCCATCTCAGCCTTCCAAGTAGCTGCAACTACAGGTGCCACCATGCCCGGCTTTTTTTTTTTTTTAAACTGTAGAGATGAGGTCTCGTCAATTTGCCCAGGCCGGTCTTGAACCCTCAGGCTCAGGCAATCCTCTCACCTCTGCCTCCCAAAGTGCTGTGATTATAGGCATGAGCTACAGTGCCCAGCCTAGCCCATATACTTCTATTGAGATGAAAAGTAACAAACTTTGCTTTGAGAGGAAAATACTGATAAGATTTGATTTATCAATGAAGAATGCATTCTCTAATTCTGTCCTCTTTCATATTAAGTCTCTATCTCTTCATATTCCTATGATGTCATTTGTTGGATAGAATTGTGACTTAGCAACTTTGAGCTTATAAGAAAAGCAGAATGCAAACAATATGCCACAAACAAAAGATTCTAAAGCCCAGGAGATCAGGAAGGACAAAAACTAAGTATACATACATGCAGTGCTTTCCCCTCCTCAGGAAAATACATTCATTTGTGGTTTCTTGTCTTGATAAAATAGTTATCCAACTAGATATACGATATTCAGGTGGCATATGCTTGGGACAAAGAGGGCTAAATGCTACATGAAAAGCTTATCAAATTAGCCGGGCGTGGTAGCTCACATAGTTTCAGTTACTTGGATGGCTGAGGCAGAAGGATCCGCAGAGCCCAGCAGGTCAAGGCTGCGGTGGCCAGGAGCGTGCCACTGCACTCTATCTAGTCTGGGCGACAGAGTGAGACTCCAACTCAAAAAAAAAGAAAATGAAAAAAAAGAAAAGAAAAGTTTGTCTTGGGAAGAAATAGAAACACTTGGCATCTGTTGATAAACCAAAAGTTTCTGATGTTCCATCCAGAGGAAAAACAAGCAAATAAAAAGCTTCCCAAATAAAGCGTTACTACTGAATCTGGGGGCTGAGGAGAGATAGAAGCCAAAGATGGATCTAAATCCTGCCTTCTGCAAAACCTCAAGAGACCTAGAGCCAGACCAGGAGCCAGAATGTCTACACCAATAGCATTCTCCTAATTAAAAGACAATTTCAAAGTTCAGAATAAGCAAAAGCATCCACAGCTTCCTCTATGTGCTTACACCTCTAAATACATTTTAATAATCTTTTATTTGAAAAGTTTTAGTTTACTTATTCAGGCTTTATGAAGCTAATGTGATGAATTTTCTCCCTGGCTTTTGACTTCTACCAGGTATGCAGGCTCTGCTGAACAGACAGAGGTCCAGGGTACTAACCTACAGATAGGTTCACTTCAAAGAAATGCAGCATGCAGGCAGTGATATGACAGGGGTACATTCTGTAAGACCTACAATAGTTCAAACATTCATAATGAAAACTAGTTTTGAGCAGTGTGTGGTGGCTCATGCCTGTAATCCCAGCCACCTGGGAGGCTAAGGTGCAAGGATCACTTGAGCCCAGAAGTTTAAGACCAACCTAGGCAACATAGTGAGACCCTGTTTCCACAAAAAAAGATTACCCAGACAGGTGGTGCACCTGTCATCCCAGCTACTTGGGAGGATCACTTGAGGCCAGGAGTTTGAGGTTGCAGTGAGCTACGACTATGTCACTGCAATCCAGCCTGGCTGACAGACCAAGACTCTTTCCCTATTTAAAAAAATAAGGGAGAGATGGCAGGTTTCTGTGGTCAGCATATGCAGTGCTGTCAAGATGCCAGAGCCAACATAATCTGTGAAGTTCTTGCGCCATCAGCTTTTACATTTTTTAATTCTTGGTCAACTTTAATTTGGAAAGGTATTTGTATTATAAGTTTTTTTTAAATAAAGGGATCTTTATTAATAGTTTTTGATGTTATATTAAACACATAAAATGCAACCATAATGTATGTTCAAAACTCATACCTGATTTTAAGAAAATGAAATCACTGCTGTCTGAAGTGATTAGAATCAACCATTTTAATAAGAAAGTAACAGCATATCAAAGTGCTATCATAACCTAGAAACCAAGAGATATCACCTTTTCTTTCATAACCCACAGCCCAGGAGAATGAATTCCTTATGGCTACCTCTTGGCTCCTGTGCACACCATTTTCCCAGAACTGAAAATCAGCGCTGTGGTTCGTGGCTCTCTTATTCTCATGATTACAGCAGCAAACCGCTGAAAGAGTCAGAGAAAATCATTAGTGAGGTCATGCCAAACTGCTCAGTTACACTAGGAGAGCCAGACATTAACAACCAGTGGGAAGGTCCTAGTGCACACAGTATCTACCCAGGTGTCCTGCATTCCTGTACAGGATTGAGCACACGTCCCATCAGCAAATACCACTCTGCAGAGGGAGTAGAACAAAATAACCCCTAGTGACTACTGAGTAAATTATACCAGATCAGTCTTTCACATAAACATTCTACCAAGAAGAGGTATATTTGCAAACTCTGGTTCTTTAATTACGTTCTCAATAAATACCAGGGCCTCTGTTTCAACCATATATCTGCTGCTTATCATGACTACAGCTTCTCTAACCAAAAATTTTGTTTTATTAATATGAATTTTTAGGCAAATAAACCATTAAACCTTTTCTACATTGAGAGAATAAATCAAATTACAAGCATATCAATACATAATGAAGTAAAATCCTGCTTCTAATTGGCCTTTAGAAATAATAATAGATTAAACACATATAAATGCAAATTTAAAAAACAAGGTTTTTACTTTTTTCTCTGCTTTTTATGTATGAAACATGTTAGCGCTTTGAGAAACTTTCTTGATAAAATTTTTTTTGAGTTGGACTCTCACTCTGTCACCCAGCCTGGAGTGCGGTGGCATGCTCACGGCCACTGCAGCCTCAACCTGCTGGGCTCAGACGATCCTTCCACCTCAGTCTTCCAAGTAGCTGGTACCATAGGCGCATGCTACTACGCCCAGCTAAGTTTTTATTGTAGAGACAAGGTCTCATCAAGTTGCCCAGGCTGGTCTTGAACCCCTGAGCTCAGTCAATCTTCTCGTCTTGGCTTCCCAAAATGCTGGGATTACAGGCTTGAGTCACTAAGCCTGGTAAGGGGAAACATTTCAACTGTGGGTTGAATTAATGGCCTCAGTTACTAGGTACCTAATAAAAAGCAAAAAAAATAACTTTCAAATAAATTACGCATTCTAGTATATATTTAATTTCAAAAAAAATTCACATAGTAGTTCTAATGACTCTGACAAATTAGTCTGCTTTAGCAATTTTGGTTAAAAAAAAAAACCTGCTCTGTCTTCCCTATGATTTTATCATCATCTAAAAATACTAGTAGTATTTTCAAGTTTACCCAAACCTCAGGAAAAACCTAATTTTTTTGAATTTCCTAAATTACCTCTACAATTTTTATTGGTCAGACAACTAATATTACTTCATTAAAGACCATAAAATTATGTATTCAACCAAATAAATTCATAGTGGATGAAAGATTAATTCTTACAATGCTGCATGTCTCACAGACTCACTCTGAGTGGCTTAGCAGTGATTTCCAGTCCATTAATCACCTTCGAGAACTTAGACAAATTTTTTTTAAAAAAAACTTTTGAATATTTGGGCAATTTCTTAAGATAAACACTAAAATACTAGTCACTCAAACGTTTTTATCCTTTACTTGCATTTTTATGTTATATAATGACGATTAAGGATACATAAATGTCTTTGGATAATATTAACATACATGTTCATTTTTGCCATCTTAAGTAATTATAGAAAGGATACATAATGTGTACTGATAGGCAGACAACTAGATATTTCTTGGTCAAAGGCAAAAGGCTTTATATGATCAAAAAAAATCAACCAGTTTTGACAATCTTTTATTTCCCTCCTTAAATTCTCACTCTAAATTCAAAATAGGCTGGGCACTGTGGCTCAAATTCCAGTACTTTGGGAGGTCAAGGCAGGAGGATAGCTTGTTTACAAATAAGTTTTCTATCTTTTTTGGTTATCCCAATTAAAACATTAAAAACAAGTTAATGATTTATTAGAGGAAATCAGATTTCTGAAAGAAAAATATCAATTTTAAGATTAAAACCCATTCTGAGGAAAGTGGTTTCTGTGGTTCATGCAAACAAGTGGCTGTCTCTAGGTTTTTCCACTATTGATATCATAAGGACAATTCATCTGTTTTTTTCCCAAAGTTGGGGGTGCAGAAATTTAGTCATCATCTTTTCTCTTTATTCTATTTAAATACCTCATACTGGCTTGATCTCACCCACAATCATCTTCACATCTGATACTTATGCATGTGCAAACACACATAAACAACAAAAACCCACCACCACCAAGAAAAACAACAGATAGGTACATTGATTCAGACTTTGCAAAAACATTAGTGGTAAAATTTTAATTAAGAAGCCCAAGAAGTTCCTGAGAATTGCCTCATTTTTAGTTATCACAAGCCATGAAAAACTGCAATGTAGGGCAAGACTTTGGGCTTCCGCTTGAACCTCATTAGATACACAGTATGCATTGTGGAATGATGGGGATACATTTGGAGCAATGCATCATTAGGTGATTTCACTGCTGTATGAACATCATAGGGTGTATTCAGACAAACCTAGACGGCACAGTCAACTTCACACAGGTTATGTGGTACAGCCTATTGCTCTGAAGCTGAAGACTGTAGACAACTGTAACACAATGGTAAGTATTTGTGTCTCTATGCATATCTGCATATCTAACACAGAAGGTGATGCATTCTGCTATGACACTGTGATGGCTACACTATGGGGCCACCACAGTATATGCAGTCCACTGTAGATCAAAACGTTATGTGATGAATGACTGCTTAATAATAGTTTATAGGTAGTTTTTTTGGTTGACTGACGCTTTCCTTTGTTTAAAGGCCGATGATAAAACAGTCCAAGTTTCCAAAAAGAGCTATTTTTCTTTGCCTAAGGTCTTCCTCTATATCTCAAAACCTACAAATTCTCACCATGTGGGAACGGACTGAGTTCCCTCTCTAAAAGTCTCAACCTGTAACACCCTGACCTTCTCAAGCACAAACTAATATCCTAAACACAGTCACATGCCCAAAGGGTAAAAGCTACATTTCCAAAGAAGACATCACTGCACACACCTCTACATGATATACAGGCAGCAGGTAGTTTGATTAAAGAAATCTTAATGGACGTCAGCCTCAAAGCAGCCTAGAATAAAAGATTTCAGACTCTCTTAACTAAAGTACTACTTTCAGGCATCAGGATACAAACATAAGGAAATCTTCCCCAGTTTCCATGTACCAGGAATCCTCCAATGAGGAATCAGCTTTGCTTGGAGGCTGACCCCAAGTCTCACTGAAAGGCCTCCATTAGGTGATGTCTCTTGAAAATACAGCATCCTTCTAACACCATGACCTAAGCCTCAGGATAGGACAATAGACTTAAGTTTTATTATTTAGTGCCTCTTTCTTTTCTCCCTTCTTCCCTTTAATAGTAACCCTTTTTTCCTGTTTGCTTCACCATTAAATTTGTCAACCAGTATCTCCAAACATTCAAAACAAAAACTTCAGGTAACACATCTTATTATCACACTCACAACCAGCAAATTTTTCATTTTCCTAATACTGACTGCAGGTGAAAATTAAAAAAAAAAAAATCTGAAGCTGGTTACCACAAATTCTGTAGTTAAGCACAAGTGAAAAAGTCTTTTCTAAATTGTCACCTTTTTCACAATACAGCAAAAAGTTGCAGACATATCCAGTATTTGCCTCAGACACCACTCTGACTAGCATTCCATGCTTTGTATTTTTATTTGGATTACAAACCCAAAAAGAAAGTCAACCACAATGAGGTAAATTCATGTCAGCAGCAACCAGGAACTGACTTTGGAATGATGCAAATACATGTCAACGGTCGCAAATGAGTTAAAACTCTAAAATTGCCATTTATCAAAAAAGGACTACAGGAGCAAAGACTTCAATGGTGTGTATGAAAATTTCTACCCTAGCTAGGAGTTTCTAAATAAAAACATGTGATCTAGACTACGGCTCAAAAGCAAATGAGACAGCTCAAGCTTTAGATTTTTACTGACTAAAAGAGTCACAGATAATAGAAGTGTCCACAGCTATTCACTAGACAGTCTAGTGAGAATGTATATAACAGTTCATCTTTTAACACCTGTAAAAATATTTCAGAGAAAGAGAGAGAGAAAAGGAAAACTTGGTTAGCTAAAAGTGATCAAGTTGATTCTTGGGAGTTATTCTCCTGGTTAGCCTTAAGCAAACTAAAAAGCTAGACGCAAAGTGGGTTCTACATATTTCATATGCTATCCAAGACTATTGCTGTTCTCTACCACCCCTCTGCTGTCTAATATCCAAGTGCTTACATGCTGCTACATGGCCACTGTTCCAAAATGACATTCAACTATCTCAGATTATTTGAGAAGGAGTGAAATCTTTATAGTCAACCTGGATTGGGTGTTTGGCCAAAATAAGGGAACTGAGACATACCAGTACAGGAGATAGCACTTGCCTGACAAACTAAGACAGAGGCACAAACACAGACCCTGAAAGACAAGATATAAAGACAGGCCGTCACGTGTGCACACATGTCAGCTCTCTAAGTCTGTTGAGAATCCACAGATAACTGAAACTATGTTCTTTGATTACTTATCTAGCTATCACCAAACAGCCTGACTGGCTTCTTTGCTAGCTGCCTCCATCAGCAGTTGACTCAAGAAACGAAAAATAATTTTAAAATGACCCGAAGTTTCACCTCCTGCTCGCTTTTCTTTTTCTCACATGAAGTTTGTGTTTCTATTAGATGAAGTGAGTTGAAGGTGGCTTTCCCCTGTGCTCACGTGCCTTCTATGTGTCTGCGCAATTCCCTGACAGATGCTCCCATTTTGGGAGCACCCTTTCTGCAGTCTGGCTCTGCAGCCTGAGCATCTCTTCCAGGCTCAGATGCCTTGGTCTGACAGGCCTCCAAGAATGTCTACTTGTTTGTTAATGTAAATGTTTACTCTTAAAAAAAAACAAAAAACAAAAAAAACAAAAAACCTTTCGGGCTGGGTTTGGTGGCTCGGCCTGTAATCCTAGCACTTTGGGAGGCCAAGATGAGTGGATTACCTGAACCTGCAGGTTTGAGACCAGCCCAGGCAACTTGGTGAGACCTCATTTCTACAATAAGTCAAAAATTAGCCAGGCATGGTAGCGTGCGCCTATAGTTCTGGCTACCTAGAAGGCTGAAGTGGAAGGATTGCCAGTGCCCAGCAGGTCAACGCTGGGGTGGCAGTGAGTGTGCCACTGCCCTCCAGCCTGGGCAACAAGGTGAGACTCCAACTTAAAACAAAAACAAAAATAAAACTTTTCTACTGGCACAGGCACAAAAGCCTGTAGCATATATTCATGCAGCTATCTTTCTGTTTGAGCCAGGGTCTCACTCTGTCACCAGGCTGGAATGTAGTAGCACACTCATGGCTAGTCACCACAGCCTCAACCCGCTGGCCTCAGGGAATCCTCCCACCTCAGCCTTCCAAGTAGCTGGAACCTCAGGCACGCATCACCACGTCCAGCTAATTTTTTTATTTATTTATTATACACTGGGGTGGCCAAGAGTGTGTGTGCCACCACATTCCAGCCTGGGCAAAAGAGTGAGACTCCAACTCAAAAAAAAAAAAAATTTATTATAGAGATGAGGTCTCGCCAAATTGTCCAGGCTGGTCTTGAACTCTTGGGTTCAGGCAATCCTCTCACCTCTACCTCCCAAAGTGTTGGGATTACAGGCATGAGCCACCATGTCCAGTGCATGTGGCTATCTTAAAATCAGAAAGTCTATGGAGAATTTTCCCCCCAATTTTTTTATTATTAAAAATTTAAAAGTTACACAAAGGTAGAAAACTATATTATAATAAACCTCCTGTACTTATTATCCAACTTTAACAATGATTAACTATTGACCAATCTTGTTTCATCCATGTGCCCCTTCCCAATTTTCCCATAAGATTATTGAGTTAAATTCCAGATGCCATGTCATTCTACCCTACACAGTTTTCACAACATAAATGGTATCACATTACACATTCTGTTCCTCAACTTCACATGATCCCCATTACAGTGATGTATATGAACTTGGTTTACTTTATAGAATGTTATGTTCCTAAGGACTCTTACAGCACAGACGTTCAATAAAGTACAAGAGGAATGAACTTGCCCTATTTCACTTAAATAGCCAAGGTAAAAAACGACACACTTATTACTTTAGATCTTCATTTTGTTGGTGTCAAGAAACTTAAGCATAACACAAACTCTGTGATCTAGGGACTTTCAGAATTAAATTCCTGTTTTATCATATAGTTTGAAATACATTAAAACACATCTGACCTTGGGATTATATTCAGCATTTCGGGCACGAAGTGCAATGGTCTTTAGGTCAAGTTTACAACCAAGATTCACTGTGGATACAATATTTCTGTAAGAAATTTAAAAAGAAAACATGATTATTTAAATTACTTAACTTTTATAGGATAAGGTGTTAGATGATTGCCTAGAAATCTGACTCCCACTAGGCTCTGATTTTTAAAACTGCTGAAATTTATTAAGCATTTAACACACCATGCTAAGCATTTTACATAGATTGCATCACTTAATACAATGCACTATGGGGCAGTAACAATTAATATTCCCAACGTCCAGATAAAAAAGCTGAGGTTTCAAGGGAGTGTAACTTGCTCAGGATGCACACAGCGTCTAAGTGGTGCAGCCAGGATTTGAGTTTGTCTGTCTCCAGAGCCATGCCTTAGACTTCCCTTAACCAAAGTCTACTCTCATCTGTCAGCTCCAAAAAGCCACCACCACTACCCTACTCCTAAAAGCCACTATAATGAAAACAAGCAGGCACAGACTCGCTCAATCCCTCAAAGTAAGTTTCACTGTGGAAGAACAAGACCTTAGTATCTTAGGCAAAGGAAAAAAACCTGTTTCATCTTCTGATTAACTCTCAGTAAATTAGAAGCAATCGCTATCTTTAGTCAACTGGGTCCAACGGATCCTTTTGATTTTTTAGTATTCTTACATCTTTTAATGAAAAACTTAAAAAAAAAACATATGGTGAAAATCAACTTTATTAAGAATTTTAGTAAAAATTTAAACAACCCAAATTTTGATTCTATATTTTCTGGTTTTATAAGATATATATTTGAAATGGGCAATGTCCTTTGAACGCAATTACCTGCCCATTACCTGTCATGCATGAAAATCACCACCCTGAGAATACTGACTCCAGATTTCAAATACGCAGGTTCAAATACAATAGTAGTTCAACCCGTGGTGTCTTCTGGTTCTTTTTCTTGTCAAAATGCAACACTTTTGAAAATTTTATGGCTCATAATTTTGTTGAAGAGAATGATAGTCTCTCAATATATGATTGTAAAGCCAATTAGGTTGGTCAACCCAATGAATGTTTTCATTTCTACATCACCTATTTCCTTCTCATCACCTCTGTATACACACCTGCCTTCAGCACTCGTCCATTATGAACTCTATCAAATAAATTTCAGTGTATCTCTCACAATTTATCATATAACTGCTAAATATATGCTTATATAATTTCATGAATTAAAATATTTACCTTCATTCCTCATAAGCCTATAAGACATAGAAGCCACTGAATTACCACCCAGTAGGGCTCTTAACAGAGAGTGGAAATTCAGGAATGTGGCTGATGCTTTGTGGAGTTATTAGGAAAACAAGGCATTGGCAAGAAACAAAACCTGATCCAAACTAGTTATAATTTATAATTTAAACAAGATGTGCAAACTTAAACGTCCACTGGAGTCAGACAAGCATGCAGGATGTCTGAGAGTGGCATCGACAAAGGTAAGCTAACAAGGGCTTAGCTCTCTAAAATCATAAAAATTATTGTTTTTAAAATTGTGTGTGGTCAGGTGTCGTAACTTGCATTCGTAATCCCAGCACTTCAGGAGGCTGAAGCAGGAGGATCACTTGAGCCCAAGAATTCAAGACCAGCCTGGGCAACATAGTGAGACCTCATCTCTACAAAAAATTAGCCAGACATGGTGGTGCACACCTGTAGTCCTCACTATTCAGGAGGCTGGGGCCAAAGGACTGCCTGAGCACAGGAGATTGAGATTGCAGTGAGCCATGATTGTGCCACTGCACTCCCACCTAGACAGAGTAAGACCCTGACTCTGAACAAAACACTGTGTGGGGTCAAACAAAATTGACAAAGCAATAGTTAGGTCTTTAGGTAACAGTCAGGATCCAAGACTTTACTCAACTTGGTTCCAAATATGGTCAGAAATGGCTTATAAATGACCAAATACTTAACAAGATATAAGTGCGAATAGGAAATAGCAGGTCTAAAGGGAGTGAGAGAGAAGGAGATTACTGTACAAGAAACTGAGGAGATGTCGTGATTGCAAATAACCCTTTTGGTCATAATCTTTCTAAAGTAAAAGCTATATTTCTCATTGACTGATACCTAGAAATGTTTGCCTATTTTTCAGAAAGATGAAATTTTTTCCTACCCCACTACCCTGTTACATATAGGATCCACTTCATTTAGGTAGAAGAACATATTTAGGACAAGACAGTCATCTTCACCTTGTGGGAAGGACACAGACCTTCAAAGATTTATATGCAGCCCCCAAAGGAAGAAAGAAGAGAAGCAAGAACTGCTAGGAACTACCCTGATATTGTGACTAAAGACCTAAACTATAAACCAGCCCAAGGGAAAGAGACTACAAAACCTTGTGATCTAACAAACGAGATACAGGGAAGTGTCTATAACAGTAAAGATGAAATTCAGATTACATTTTATTAGCCCAAACATATAAACACAGCAGCCACATTTCTGAAAAAGAGAACATTTTACTGCAGGCACTGACTCACTAAAACAGCTTTGCTTTCCTTTCCCATGGGTGAGATAAAGCCATCTTTGATATACAATTAGCATTAATGCCACTACCTTAAGTAAACAGATTCATCTGAAAACAAAGAGGAACAGGCTCTCAAGGACCCTGGAACATGGGAGAGGAGACAGACATGGAACACCAAGTACTCACTGCAGCTGTGGGACAATCCCAGAGCTCTCCGAGGCGGGTGTGGCAGGAGTGATGGGGGTCATGGGGGTCATGGGGGAGGGATACAGCGGAGTGGTGCCCGGCAAAGGTGCCGTTGTCAGAGTCTGTGAATGGAAGAGCTGCGGCGCCTGGCCCGATGCCCCCTGTGTCGCCTGCTGGGACGTGGACTGAACGGCTGCTGCAGCTGCCACTGCCTGCTGCTGCTGTTGTTGCTGTTGCTGCTGCTGCTGTTGCTGCTGCTGTTGCCTTTGTTGCTCTTCCAAAAGAGACAGACTGTTGGTGTTTTGAATTGGCTGTGGAGTCAGGCCCGTGCCATAAGGCATCATTGGACTAAAGATAGGGATTCCAGGAGTCATGGCACCCTGCAGAAAGCAAGGAGAACAGGTTAGGCTGGCTGCTGCTGCTGCTGCTGCTTGTGGGACTTCCCTGGTGGAACAGCAGGTGAGATGTGTAAAGACAGATGCCTTCTGAGTGTAATGGGGTTATGAAACATTATCGGGGAAAACTTACTTTTCTTTGTTTTTGTTTTTGAGATGAAGTCTCACTATGTTGCCGAGGTTGGTCTTGAACTCCTGGACTCAACTGATACTCCTGCTTTGGTCTCCCATAGTGCTGGGATTCTAGGCATGGGCCACTGTGCCCAGCCTAAAACTTCCTATTCGTATACACCTCACTTTATTTTTTAATGTAACACAGTGGATAGACATAAAGAAAAACTGATAGACTGAACTCCAGAAAAAATTCAGAACTTCTGTTCTTTCAAAGATACCATAAAGACAATTAAAAGACAAGCCACAGACTGGGGGAAAAAACATCTATAATACATATATCTGAGAAAGGACTGGTAAACAGAACACATAAAGAGTTCCTATAATTCAATAAAAGATGAATAAACCAATTTTAAAATGGACAAAAGATATAAAGGACATTTTACAAATGAAAATATAGGCACACCTTGGAGATACTGTGGGTCTGATCCCAGACTACCACGATAAAGCAAGTTGTACAAATTTCTTGATTTCTAAGCATACAGAAAAGTTATGCTTACACTAGACTGCAGTCTATCAAGTGTGTAAAAGCATTATGTCTAAAGAAAGTACTTATCTTAATTTAAAAATACTTTATGGCTAAAGACCGTATGAGCCTTCAGTGAACCATAGGCTTTGTGCAGCTAGAAGGTCTTGCCTGGATGTGGGTGGCTGCTGCTGGAATGGTGGCTGCTGAAGGCTAGAGTAGCTGTAGCAGTCTCTTAAAGTAGACAACTAGGCTGGACATGAGAGCTCTCGCCTAGCACTTTGGGAGGTCAAGGTGGGAGGATTTCTTGAGCTCAGGAGTTCGAGACCAGCCTAGACAACACAGTAAAACTCTGTCTCTAAAAAAATTAAACTATTAGCCAGGAGTGGTAGCACATGCCTGCAGCCCCAACAGAAGGATCACTTGAGCCCAGGAGTTTGGGGCTTGGTAAGCTATTATTGCACCTCTATTCCAGCCTGGGAGAAAGAGCAAGATCCCATCTCTCTTAAAAAAAACAAAAAACCAAAGGCCAAGCATGGTGGCTCATGCCTGTAGTCCCAAAACTTTGGGAGGCAGAGGTGGAAGAATCACTTTGGCTCAGGAGTTTGAGACCAGCTTGGCTTTGAACAAAATAAGACCTCATATCTACAAAAAACACAAAAAAATTAGCAGGGCACAATAGTTTTAGCCCAGTAGGTTGAGGCTGCAGTGAGTCATGATGGTGCCACTACACTCCAGCCTAGGTGACAGAATGAGGTTCAACTCAAAAACAAACAAAAAAAAGACAACAATGAAGTTTGCAGCACTGACTGATTCTTCATTTCACTAGAGATTTCTCTGTAGCATGCAATGCTGTTTGATAACATTTTACCCACACTAGGACTTCTTTCAAAATTGGAGTCAATTCTCTCAAGCCCTGATGCTAGTTTATCAATTAAGTTCACATAATATTCTATAAACTTCACTGTCATTTCAACAATGTTCACAGCATTTTCGCCAGGAATTGATTTCATCTCAAGAAACCACTTTCTTTGCTCATCCATTCAAATGTTATCATGAGATTGCAGCAATTCCATCACATCTTCAGACTCCACTTCTAATTCTAGTTTGAGTATAATTTCTATCAGACCTGCAGTTACTTCCTTTAATCAAGTCTTAAACCCTTTAAACAAGGGTTTGAATCAACTTCTTCCAAACTCCTGTTCATGCTGATATTTGACATCCTCCCATAAATCACGGATGTTCTTAATGGCATCTAGAATGGTGCATCTTTTACAGAAGGTTTTCAATTTACTTTGCCCAGATTCATCAGAGGAATCACTATCTATGGAAGCTATAGTCTTATATATCTCTTAAATAATAAAACCTGAAAGTAAAAGATACTCTTTGATTTATAGAATGCTGAATGGATGTGCTATTAGCACACATGAGAACAATGTTCATCTCTTTGTTCATCTCCATCAGACCTCTTGGGCATCTAGGTGCACTGTCAATGAGAAATAATATTTTGAAGGGAATTTTTTTTCTGAGCAGTAGGTCAACAGTGGGCTTAAAATATTCAGTAAACCATGCTATAAATAGATGTGCTGTCATGTAGGCTTTGTTGTTTCATTTCTGAACACAGGCAGAGTAGATTTAGATTATCCCTACGGGCCCTCGGATTTTCAGAAAAGAAAATGAGCACTGGCTTCAACTTAAAGTCACAGCTATTTAGCCCCTAACTAGAGAGTCAGTCTGTCCTTTGAAGCTCAGAAGCCAGGCACTGGCTTCCGTCTAGCTTTGAAAGTCCTACATGGCATCGTCTCGCAACAGAAGGTTGCTTCGTCTATATTGAAAATCTGTTGTTTGGTGCAGTCACCTTTATCAATTATCTTAGCTATATCTTCTAGATAACTTGTTGTAGCTTCTTCATCAGTATTTGCTGTTTCACTTTGCACGTTCATGTTATTATGGTTCTTTTTCTGTTGGTTTCAAATTTTTATTCTATAACTTCCTTACCTCTCTCAGTCTTCATAAAATTGAAGAGTTAAGGCCATGTTCTAGATTAGACTTTGGCTTAAAGGAACGTGGTAGCTAGTTTGGTTTTCTATCCAGACCAGTATATCAACAATAAAGCTGTTTTGCTTTCTTATCATTTGTGTGTTCACTGGAGTAGTCCTTTTAATTTCCTTTGAGAACTTTTCCCTTGCATTCACAACTTGACTGGTGTAAAAGGCCTAGCTGTCAGGCGATCTCAGCTTTCAACACACCTTCCTCGCTAAGTTTAATCACTTTTAGCTTTTGATTTAAAGTGAGAGATGTGCAACTCTTCTTTTCACTTGAACACTTAGAGGTCACTGTAAGGTTATGAACTGGCCTAATTTCCATATGCTGTGTCTCAGGAAATAGGGAGGCCTGAGGAGAGAGAGAGAGAGATGGGAACAGCTAGTTGGTGGATAAGTGTTCAAGCGAAAAGAAGAGTTGTACATCTCTCATTTTAAATCAAAAGCTAGCAGTGATTAAACTCAGTGAGGAAGGTGCATTGAAAGCTGAGATAGCCTGACAGCTAGGCCTTTTACACCAAACAGTCAAGTTGTGAATGCAAGGGAAAAGTTCTCAGAGGAAATTGAAAGTCAGTACACACACATCATTTATGGATTCAGTTGGCTGTCTATATGGGCATAGTTCCTGGTGCCCAAAACAATTGCAATAGTAACATCAAAGATCACTAACCTGGCCGGGCACAATGGCTCACACCTATAATCCCAGCACTTTGGGAGGCCGAGGTGAGAGGATTGCCTGAGCCCAGTGGTTCGAGACCAGCCTGGGCAACTTGGTGAAACCTCATCTCTACAATAAATCAAAAAATTAGCAGGGTGTGGTGGCACATGTCTATAGTACCAGTTACTTAGAAGGCTAAGGTGGAAGGATCACCTGAGCCCAGCAGATCAAGGCTATGGCGGCCATGAGCATGCCACTGCACTCCAACCTGGGTGACAGGGTGAGACTCCAACTAAAAAAAAAAAAAAATCCACTAACCATAGATAGCCATAACAGATATAATAATAATAATAAAGTTTGAAATCTTGCAAAAACTACCAATATGTGACATCAGGACATGCTGCTGGAAAAATGGCACCAAATGATTTGCTGGATGCAGGGTTGCCACAACTTTCAATTTGTCAACAATGTAATATCTGCAAAGCGCCATAAAGTTCAGTAAAATAATGTCTATTGTATATAAATGGCCAATAAACACTTGCCAAGATGCTCAGGATCATTAATCATTAGGAACATAAAAATTAAAACCACAATGAAATACTACTCAGCAACTACTGAAATGGCTAAAATTAAAGACTGACATCCCAAAGTGTTGGTGAGGACGTGGAGACACCAGAACTCTCCTGTGCAGCTGGTGGCACTGCAATACAGTTCTATCACTGGAGAATGATCTGGCAGTTTCTTATAAAGCTACACACAGGCTGACATATGATGCAGCAACCGCACTCCTAAGCATTTACCCGACAGCAACAAAAATACAGAGCACATAAAGTCTATACACAAATGCTCAAAGTGCCTTTATTCACAATAGCCCCAAACTGGAAACAATCCAAATGCGAGCAACTGGAGAATGGAAAGATAAACCATGGAACATGAGTACAACATGAGCGCTACTTGGTAATAAAAAGGAATTAACTTCTGATATACAAATGTTATGCTGGGCTTAGAAGACAGACATACACAGAAAAGCATATGCTGTATGATTCTATCTACATGAAATTCTAGAATAGGCAAAATTAGTCTTTAGTGTTGAAAACACTAAAGTGTAGTTGCCTGGGGCAAGGAGAGCAACTAGAAAGGGACAAGAAGGGAATGTTCTGTAACTTACACAGGTAAAGACGGTTATCAAAACATAAGCTTAAAATGGAGGTTTTTATTGTATGTAAATTATACTGCAATAGAATTTACTGAAAGTTGTTAAAAATGTTAGATCACAGATTTAGAACTTTAAACATAAGGAAAAGATAAACTAGAAGATAATTTGGTGAGAGTGATTTTCAAAATCAAAGACCCCCCTATATAATCATTTGGAGTATTCGCCTAAGAATTTATCCAAGGACCGTCTTGCAGACAGACAATTTATCTTCCAAACAGGTTTCTCAAAAAAACACTATCATGCCTATTCAAAGCCTAATAAAACTTCTCCACAAAAGAAAGGAGTCTTAATAATACACATAAAATCATTTTCAGTAACAGTCTGCTAATACTGTTTCTTCCCTTGACCCACCTCTTGAAGTGTACTGTCTGCCCTCCCTCCTCACGCATTACCTGAGGGGAGGCCAGGCCCTGGGCATAAGGCGGCAGGCTGTTGTTCTGATCCATGATGCTCTCTTTCTTCTCAGAAAACCAAAATCTCTTGGACTGGAACTCGTCTCAGCATTCAGTCCTTCTTAGAGCATCCCCAGCACGCTCTTCTCAGTCACTTCCTCAACGCCCTGGGTGATCTCCACACGCCAACAAACAGTGATGCTGCTCATGAAAAAAGTCTGAAGTTTAATGTACGGATCCAGGTAACCCATGCAGTCTTATAAGCTAGTTTCATGGTTACACAAGACACACACAAGAAAACCAGTGAGGCCATTTTGGAATACATTTCTTTTTATCTTAAAATCCTAACACCTTATTCCTTCTATGTTTCCTGTGACTGCATGCAAGATTGCCAACAAAACAAAAACTGTTTCATTACATGTTTAAATACTCTGATTATGCTCAAAATTAAGGTGTTATAATCAGTATTAAAAAGTTTTGTGGAAAAACACCTAGAAAAACAAATTACTAAGCAAATTGTAATATCAGAGTACAATATTTATTAAGCAGTGTATACACAGCACTTTAGGACAAGTTCACATTTTTAAATATTCCACTCAATTTTATATCCTCCACAATGTCTTGGGCATAAAATTCAACAAATATTGAATTCAACCCAATATACTTTGATAATTTATTGAGCTCCTACTTTAATGAAAGACTATCAAAAAACTGTACAGATAAATAAAGCATTGCATTTGCATAAATCTAATAACTTTACCTCTTTACAATACAACACCGGTGTCTGGTTTTTCTTAAAATTATTATCGCTTTACTGGCTACACATCTGAAACTACTTTCTGATCAAAGAAACAAGTGACAGCAAAAAGACCTTTTGTTCAGTTCAAACAGACCTATAACTTGCTCAGGATTACTGTCAGAACTGACTAAATCAACATAGGATTTACTGATTAACACATAAAGAAGTGTCTAGTTATCATACACTAAGCACAAGACAAATCTAAACTATTATTATATTTCAGTTCAAACATTTATTATCATCTAATAATTCATTCTCACATAAAACTTACAGGTCTCAAAGGTACCAGTTTTATCTCCAAAGACCATTCAAGCACAAATGCTTCAAGCGTATGCTGATACAGAGTAGACACTCAGGCATTTGTGAAAGAAACGGACAATCACTTTGAGAGCAAAGGACCCCAAAGACTATCCCACATACTTATCACTGAAAAACAGACCAAGAAAAAGGGAAAGTTATGCTCCTGAAAATATAAGAAAAAGCATACTTTTCTTGACATTCTAGTAACAATAATAGAAGTGATGGTATAAAGAGGATATAGCCCTTGGCATTAAGGAATTCAATATGAAAGGTATGTACGTAATTACTGTAAAAACATGGCAAGTGCTATAATAGCAAGTATACACTAAGCGAAGCTCTTTGAATGCAGAAGCCAGCATACATGTCTCTGCGGTATCTGCACTTGGCGCCCTGCTTGACATGGAGCACATGATCATCAATAAAAGCTAGCAGCAAAGTACTAGGAAGAGAGGGCAATGTTTTAACAAAGCAGAGACCGTTTAACAAGGTGAGTAGGAATGTACGAATCAGAGCTTCGGGTAAAAGAGACACCAAGCACAAAGAGGAGGCTGCAAAAGAGTCTGCAGTGTGCGAGTTTGGTGTGACGTGAAGAAGGTCACTGCAGGAGACAGACAGCACAGGCGGGCTCTCACCCTCGGGACAGGATGTGTGCAGCACGAGTCGATTTAATTTGGCAAGAGTGTAGATGAATTTGAGGGGAGTAACATCGGAGGCTGGAAGTCCAGTTTAAGGGGCCACTGCTATCGCGGAGGCAAGAGACGAGAGCAGGATTTAACGCCCTCAAAAGCATGACTGGGAATTTATCCAGAACCTTTGGTAGCTCCAAACCACTTTTTGCAAACCGAAAGTCTACAGGAGAAGCCGCACAGCGACCACTGCGCTAATCCTTAGAAAAGAGAGCTGTTTGCAAAGTGTCTTCATCTCTTGTAGATGGAAGTAGGAACCTCGGTGTCGTTTGGAGGCGACAGAATTAATTCTGCAGAGCCTTAGAGTGAAGCATAATCTTTCGCAGAAAAGCCTACCTAGCGTTTTGGAAAGCCGTGCTGCCTGAGCTAGAGACCCAGCCCTTGTGAATAAAGCGGTGTGGATTCGCTCGCCGGCTCAGGCTTCCGACAAGACGTCAAAGAGTCTCAGCACAACTTTATAATAAAGCTGCTGCTGGCGGCAAAACAGGCGGGCACAGCCCGGGTCAATTTGCATCTGGACGAGCTCCGGGGCTTCGGCGCGCGGCACCTTCCCGCCCAGCACCCCCAGCCCCGCACTCGCGATCTCACGGCAGGACGCGAGGACGCCTCCCAGGCGCTTGCTTAGGGGAAGCGGGCCAGGAGGGAGCGTCGGCCGGCGGCTGGTGCGGGCCAGGGCGGCGGCGGGGGAGGGAAGAACGTCCCCAGCGGGGCCTGCGCGCCCACGTTGCGTCCCCTCCTTGCCGTCGCCCCCAGGCCTTTCTGCAGCGGTCGCCTCCGCCCGCGCCCTCAGGAAAGAGGACAAGCGAAGACGGCTGTTACCTGGAGTCAACGCAAAGACCACCACGGGCCCGCGGAAACGAAGTTAAACTGCCGGCGGCCCGGGCGCCCGCCACGGCGACCCTGCCCGACCCCGCGGAACTCCTGGCGCGCGCTGATAGTGTCACTTCCGCCAGGTCTGCCCACGGCTTCAGCGGGCTGCCCACGCCGGGTCGGCGGCCCTGGGGAATGCTGGCTCTCAGATACTTCCTGTGTCCCACTAGGCGCCGAGCTGAAGGGAAAGAAGGGCGCGGCGCTCCAGGAGTTCCGGGGCGGGGCCGCTTTGCCACAGCCTTCTCTAATTGGCCCTTGCTGGACGTAGGAAAGATAAGGATCTTTTAAATGGTGATTTTTTTTTTTCCGGTAGCCAGGTAGTGGTGTTACCTTTGGCAAGCTACCTGAGCGCTCCGCTGCGGTCTCTTCTGTAAAATTGAATAACGGCAATAATGATATTTACCCTTTAGGGATGTTGGGAGATTGATAAGGTAAATGCATGAACAGTGCCCAGCACGCGGTGAACACGTGTTCCTTACCGCATTTCCAACGCATGTGAGCTAATCTTCAAACGTGCACAATGCAAGACAAGCAAAACAAAAACAGATGGCTTGTGTTTGCAGATGTATTTATGTTGTCGTTCTGCTATGTTGTCGTTTGGCACTTTTGTCACAAGACCTCACCTGCAGTTGTTCTCAGTCGGCTACCTGATGCTTGATTGGACTCCAATACATACTGATTTCTCCCCGTTCTGGCTCATTTAGGCATAACCACATGTGGTACTGCTTGTTTATTTGTTTCCTTTGTATTTTGTATCATCAGTGAGGTTGTGAGCTTTTGAGGATAGAAAATGTTATATGCATTTTTTGGTATCCAGGACAGTACCTGGCACCCTGTAAACCTGTGGAAGAACCTGTGTAGGTGCAATATCTCCCTTTCCACAACCATCAAATAAAACCCTGTTTTATCCTTCATTTACAGTAAAGCATGAGGAAAGTATTAATTAAACAAGTATTTTAAGAAATCTTTTGTGGCTCCAGAATTGTATATTTATATTTATTTCTATATTTATGCCTATATCTATATCAGCTAATCTATCCTATATTGGCCAATTACTTGCTTGCCTGCTTGCATTTGAATGAGAACATAATATTCATATATAAAAGTGCATCAAGAAATATACAGATTAACAAATAGTTATAAGTCAAGTAAAGAAACAGTATATTGCCAGCAGCCAAACACTCCTTCCACACCTGGGCCAAACAAGCCCTTTCTAATGATTGCATAGCCTAGGTTACCCAGTGTGGATTCTTTTACTTAACATTATGTTTATAAGACTCACCCTTTTCTGTTTTTTTCACCCTTTTCTGTTTTTGTTTTTTTTAGTTGAGTTCTCTGAAAGGAGGGACCCCGATAATTTTAGGATAGACTTAGCTTTAGTGCAGCCATTCTGCCCTAGCACAGCCATTTTTGCTTAAGGTTTACCCCTGACACGCTTTGCTAAGCAGTCCGCATGTCCTGCATGTCTCTCTTACCCTACAACCATTAATCACCCTTCCTCAAGCTGACTCCCAGGACTAGTTTCCCAGAGTCAGACAGATTATGCAGACTGCTGAGCATGTACAATTCTCCTAATAATCTTTCTTTCAGGCATTCATGTCACTACATTGTTATCAACCGTCCATAATGACCTCTGGCCCACCACTGGGAGGCATCTGTTTATGTGACAAGATGCTGGTGCCTGGTGATGTCAAGATCCAAGACTTGTGTGGCTGCTCTCAACATCACAGGACACAGCCCTGGACATTCATTTTGGCCCAAACCCCTCCAGCCCGAAACCCTCTTCTCTGAAGGGCCTTAAATGTACGCGGTTCTCAGCCCTTTGGAGCCACACTCGCCTGAGTACTGGTCCCCTTTCCATCTGTGAAAGGTGAATAATAAACTTTACTACCTTCCGCTTCCTTCTTTGTTGTAATCTTGCATTATTCCTTTGGCACCAGTCCACCTTGCCTCAGTTTACCCTTTCAGTCTCATTCTGTTGCTCAGGCTGGAGTGTAGTGGCATGATCACGGTTCACCGCAGCCTCAACCTCCTGGGTTTAAGGGAGCCTCCCTTCTCCGCCTCTTGAGTAGCTGGGACTGCAGGTGCATGCCACCATGTTCTGCTAATTTTTTTTTTCTTTTAAGAGACAAGTTCTCGCTATGTTGCCCAAGCTGGTCTCCAACTCTTGGGCTCAAGCAATCCTCCCCACCCCCAGCCACCCAAAGTGCTGGGATTCCAGGCGTGAGCCACCTCACCCAGCCAAGACTCATCCATGTTGATTTATCTTTCCTGTCTCCCAACTAGCAGTAGTTAGTTAATCTTTGCTTTGACATATCTCACTGTATGACTACAGTTTAATTAACGTATCGTCTGCTGTCGATGGACGTTTGACTCATTTCCAGATTGGGTCATTAACAATAATCCTTTATCCGTGTGCCTGTCTTCTGCTGGGGCATAAACCCAAGAGTGGAATTGCTGGGTCACGAGGCATGTGTGCATTCAACTATGCCAGGCGATGCCAATCCCTTTTCAAATGCTGTACCAGCTTACACTCCCACCAATAGAGTATTGGAATTTTGCCAGTTTTTGGCATGGACAGAATTTAAAATTTTTTTTTCTTAGAAAAAATACCGTTACATCTCCGTCAGTCTTCTTGGAATAGGTAGCGGAGGTGGAGGCGTTGACCTTCAGGACCAACGACGAATGAGAGATAGAGAAGCCGGGAGGAAGCGCCGGGAGAATCCGGAAATGGCGTCACGTCCGGTCGGACCGCCATCTCGCCGTGAGACAGCAGGAGTCGCCGCCGCGGCAGTGCGATGTCGTCCTCCGCCTTGCTGTACGCGGGTCCCGGCCGAGACCTGGGGATGGAGCCGCACGGCGCCGCGGGCCCGTTGAGTCTGCGCTTTTCGCCCTACGCTTTCAATGGAGGGTAAAGCCCCAGGATCCGCCGCTTTAGCTCCTCCCCCCGCCCCTTCTGCTCCAGCCTGTTGGGGTCGCGGCGGGGAGGGCACTGCCCGGTCCCCCTCAGGCCTCGGGCCCCAGCCTTCGTGGCCGCGCAGGGCCAGTCTCCGTGCCGTCCTCTCGCGCCCTGCTCGCCTTCGCTGGGTGGCAGAGATACAGTGTGGGTGTTTAGGGGTGTCCTGATAGGCCGGCTATCCGGGCTTTTTGGGGGGTCGACCGCTCTGTGCTGCTTGCTGCAGTGACACGGTGGAGTAGGAGTCGAAACAGCTGCTGCTCTATGAAGACTTTTAAAGACAGACCTCAGGCCAGGAGCAGGGGCTCACCTGTAGTCTCAAGCTTTGGGAGGATGAGACGGGAAGATGGCTTAAGCCCCGGATTTCTAGGCTGCTGTCCAGCCTAGGCGACAGCGAGACTCTCACTTTTTTTTTTTAAGGTCATTACTTTTTCGTGGCGTCTGAACATGTTTCTCATGCAAGCAGGCGAGAGGAGAGGTGTAGCACCTGAAGCTTTGAAGTTATGGTTATTTGGCCGGAATTATTAGATGCTTGGTTGTGTCTGTTGCTGGAAGGTCTAATCGACCAGCTTAACCGTTTTCTGTTATTTCAAATAGAAGGTGGGACTGGTTGGTCAGATTTAATTTCACAGATGCGTGTTTTTGTTTTTTAACGTTTAGCTTAAGTCCATGGGGGGGAATAGAAGAAGCACCTTTTAATATGTGTGTTCTTGGCCAAGCGCGGTGGCTCAAGCCTGTGATCTCAGCACTTTGGGAGGCCGAGGTGAGAGGATTGCCTGAGGCCACGGGTTGGAGACTATCTGGGCAACTTGGCGAAACCTCATCTCTACAATAAAGCAAACAGTTAACCGGGTGTGATGGCACGTGCCTGTAATTCCAGCTACTTGGAAGGCTGAGATGAAAGGATCACCTGAACCCAGTGGATCAACACTGGGGTGACCATGAGCAGGCTACTGCCTTCCAGCCTGGGCGACAGAGTGAGACTCCAACTCACAAATAAAATGTGTGTTCTTGTATGTTCAGATTTTGTTCGTTTGTTTATCTGTCTCTATCTATATCTATTTATATGTTGGAGTCTCACCCTGTCGCCCGGGCTGGAGTGCAGTGGCATACTCACCATCACCCCAGCATCAAGCCACTGGGTCTTCCAGAGTGCTGAGATTACAAACTAAGCCACCTGGCCCGGCCTAGGTTTTGTTCTTTTAGTTACCGGCTTTATTTTAAGTAATTATTTTCCTTGATAGAAGGCTAAATAATTAGAGATGTAGAAAGATGCTTTGTTTCAGACTCTTATGAAGCTCTGTAAACTGAAGCAGTGGTTACAGTTTACCAATCAACTTTTTGTACATTAAAACACACATACTCTCAAGCCTGTAATCCCAGCATTTTGGGAGGCGGAGGCAAGAGGATGGTCTGAGCTCAGGGGTTCATGACCAGCTTGGGCACCTTGGTGAGACCTCATCTCTACAATAAATTTTAAAAAAAACTTAGCTGGGTGTTGTAGCATGTGCGTACCTGTAGTTCCAGCTATTGGAAGGCTAAGGCGAAAGGCTTGCCCGAGCCCAACAGGTTGAGGCTGTGGTGGCTGTGAGCGTGCCACTGCACTACAACCTGGGCAACAGAGTGAGACTCCAACTCCCCCCCAGAAAAAAGAGACACACACATACACAATTCAGACAAACAGATGTTTCTTTAAGAAAAGCAAAAATATTCATCAGGTGCTTATAAATGTGAAATATTAGTGCAGATTTTGGGGTTATGTTAGATAATAGGAGGGATCTTAGCCCTGGTTGTAGTCACTAAAGGACAGTGTGGTCTTTGGGTGCTTCTCAGCTTCTTGAACCTACATTTCCTTATCTTCCTTAGCTCCTTCATAGTTTTAGGGAGAATCAAGAGAGAGATATTTTGTAAACTGCATGTTGTATCTTATTGACACCTCATGATTAGTGAATGTTTGATGGCATTATCCTTGTGGGGCTCTTAGAAGCTGAAAAGCTATCCTGGTTGCAGACCTGGTGTGAAGTTGGGTCAGGATTTTAACCCATAGCTTTTTCATCACAGTTTATGTGTGCTTTCCGTTATGTGTCTTGACATTTCCTGTGGTGATGAGATATGCAATTACATGTTAAGGTGGGTTATTAGACCCATTTCATAAGGCAGTTCCTTGTAAGAATTTGCAAGGTGTTCAGTATTCACTCATTACTCATTTTTTAACACCTTGTAATTCAATTTATGTCATTACTGTTCTTAAAGTTACTTAACAACTTTCTGATTATTAATCAAGTTACCATTTCTCAGTCTTAGTTCTTTTTCTTTAGCGTTTATTGCAGCTAGCTCTCAGCAGCCTTTGCTGCCACCAGATGAGGCCTAACTCTCTGCCTTTTTCTACTCTGCATCTTTAAATGTGACTTAACACCCAGTCATTAGCTTCCATGCTTTTCACTTGACACTCACATATTTCATCCCTAGAGGGTTACTTCCCAAATCTGTTTCTCCAATGCCTGCCTCATGGATTCCTCAATTCTGATTTCTTCAGCAAAACATTTTTACCTGAATTTTTGCTCTCACCATGTTTCAAGATAGGAAACAAAACAAAAAGCAAGCTAGTTACTCCTCAATCTCTTCTTCTCCTTTTGAATACTCCTTACAGTTCTGCTCATCTGAGTTTAAAATCTTGGATGTTGTAATTGGTTTTCCTAGTTCCTAACACATTTAGTTAGATACAAAAACTTGTCTATTTTGTGTGTTTATAATGATTTTTGGATTTACCTGTTTCTTCTTGTTCATCCTGTTACCTTACTGTTTTATTGCTCTTGTTGAAACAGTGTTTCCATCTCTTTTCACATATTATGTTATTGTCAGAGTGGTCTTTTTGAAACCCCATTAAGAGACAAGGTCTCAAGCCGGGCTTGGTGGCTCAGCCTGTAATCCCATGCCTTTGGGAGGCTGAGGTGAGTGGATTGCCTGAGCCTGCGGGTTCGAGACCCACCTGGGCAGGCGAGACCTCATCTCTACAATAAAATCAAAAAATTAGCCTAGCGCGCGCCTGTAATTCCGGCTACTCGGAAGGCTGAGGTGGAAGGATCGCTGGAGCCCAGCAGGTCAAGGCTGCGGTGACCGGGAGCAGCCACTGCACTCCAGTCTGGGTGACAGAGTGAGACTCCAACTCACAAAAAAAAAAAAGAGAGAGAGAGAGATACAAGGTCTCACTCTTGTCACCCAGGCTGAAGTACAGTGGCATGATCATAGCTCACTGCAGCCTCGAATTCCTGGGCTCAGGCAATCCTTCCACCTCAGCCTTCTGGGTAGCTGGGACTATAGGTATGTGCCACTACACCTGGCTAATTTTTTAATTTTTTTGTAGAGACAAGATATCACTATATTGCCTAATCTGGTCTTGAAATCCTGGGCTCAGGCAGTCCTCTGTCCTTGGCCTCCCAAAGCATTGGGGTTACAGGCATGAACCACTGCATCCAGCCTTGAATCCTGTTCTTTTTCACATTTCTTATTCCACTGAGTGCAATGGAGCATTCTTCTATTTGGAAAGATTGGATTACCATCCTGAAGCGCTAACTTTTGTCTTGTTTTTTCCCTCAGTACTGTATTGGCAATTGCTGGAGAAGATTTTTCAATTGTTGCTTCTGACACTAGATTGAGTGAAGGATTTTCAATTCACACCCGGGACAGCCCCAAATGTTACAAATTGTAAGTAAATATTTCTAAGGGCACATTTCACAATGCCTTTGTGATGACTTAATGCTACAGGAGAGTCTACTTCTAAATGATTTGTCTTATGAGTTTTTAGATTGCCTATTGGGAGCTTAATTTGCATTTTTTGTTAGAAAACAACTTTCTAAGTTAATATTTCCCAATAGTTTGATCTACAGTCTTTGTAATAATTATGTCTGGGTACCACCAGTGCTTTTGGTAACCCAAATATTTTTACCCCAGCATTTTATCCTGAAAAATTTCAAAAAGTAAAAGAATTTCATAGCAATCACCCAAATGCCATCACCTAGATCTTACCATTAGCATTTTACTATAATGACTTTACAGTCTTTCTATCCCTCTATTCATTTGTCTCAGTCCACTGTGTGCTGCTATAACAATGCAGTAGACCGAGTAACTTACTCTTAACAGAAACTCATTAGCTCATGGTTCTGGAGGCCGGAAAGTCCAAGGACTAGGGGCTGGTATATGACAAGGGCCTTTGTACTGTGTCACAAGAATGCAGGAGGGCAGAGAGAGAAGAGGGGGTGTACCCACACGGTGTTGATGTTCTTTCATGAGGGCGGTGCTATGATGACCTAAACACCTCTTAAAGGGCCGAACTTCCAATACTGTCACTATGGCAATTCAATTTCAACATGGATTTTAGAGGGGGCAGACATTCAAGCCATAGAGCATCATTAAGCCATTAAATGGTTTTTAAAATCTGCCCCTCCCTTTTCTACCTAAAACATTAATTTTGATGATTGAAATGGATTACATATCTATCTATAGCTCAGTTTTAAGGGGCTAGCTATATTTTTTCTAAAACACATGAAAATAAAACCAAAAAATTTTGTTAAAGTGAGTATAAATCGCCGAAATACATATTGCAGATTAGTAGTAGTTTATTTAACACTTTTGGAAATGCTTGTAAATGGTTGTTAACGGTTAGTCACAAAAACCTGTTAAACCTGAACTGTAATAGGATGGGACTGATGAGGTTTAGGTCCTTTGGACAAGTCCTTGCGATACTGTAGGGAGAAGCAAAGAAGAAAAGACAGCTCTGTCATCTTTCCTGGTCCCAGAGATGCATAAAAACTACAGTTCCTTTGATGCTTCTGTATATTTGGGGAAAGCATCTTGAAGTTCTAAGATTTTGTCCTTTCCTATTGGTATTGTCAACCCATCTTGGTAGTAAAGGCAGTAAATCCTTATGGGAAATTGAAGTTTATAACTGAGTGCAGTGAAGTTGGGTGTAGGGATGGATCAGGAACTGCTCGTGGTGGCCCCGGAGGTGTCAGTTTCTTCTCTGGTAGAATAAGCATAGTTTGTATGGGTCATTCATAATTTTCCAAAAGGAAGAGTTTATCATGTGACTGCCAAATATTTCTTGACAAAATTGGTCTATATAGCCGTGCTCGATGGCTCAGCCTGTAATCCCGCGCCTTTGGGAGGCTGAGATGAGTGAATTGCCTGAGCCTGCGGGTTCGAGACCCGCCTGGGCAGCGAGACCTCATCTCTACAGTAAATCAAAAAATTAGCTGGGCGTGGTAGCGCGCGCCTGTAATTCCGGCTACTCGGAAGGCTGAGGTGGAAGGATCGCCGGAGCCCAGCAGGTCGAGGCTGCGGTGGCCGGGAGCGGCCACTGCACTCCAGTCTGGGTGACAGAGTAAGACTCCCAACTCAAAAAAAAAAAAAAAAAAAAATTGGTTTGTTTCCTTATAGATTGATGTCAAGATTTAGGAACTAATTTTTGAAGTATGCACAGTTGAATTTGTATGAATGTACCAACATTTAATCAATTCCATGCTGATGGGCATTTAGATTGAGTTTTGTTTTGTTTGGGGGAGCTATTTAAATGCATACTCATCAGTGTGAGTAGATGACTGGATGTATCAGTGTGAGTAGTGACTGGATGTATTTTTAGCAATAGAATTAATGAGTGAAAGTGTTGTGTATTTAAATTTTTAATAGATAGTGCCACATTGCCCATATAAAAAGTTAGATCAGTTTATACTGTTTCCATGTATCTGAAGTGCCTGTTTTCCACAACCTCACCAGCATTAGTGAGGCATTATTAGCCAGTTGCATTGGTTGAAATATCTTGTTTAGATTTGGATTTCTGAGTGATATAAAGGCTTTTTTCTTATGTTTATGGTCACTTGTGTCTCTTTTTTTCAGTGACTTGTCTGTTTATAGAACTACTTATCTTTCCATTATGATGTTAATGTTTTTCTTCTTGGTAGGAACCCTTTGTAAACTAAGGAAATTAAGACTTTGGAGCTTGGTGCGGTGGTTCACACCTGCAATTCCAGCACTTTGGGAGGTGGAGACGAGAGGATTGCCTGAACCCAAGGGTTTGAGACCAGCTTGAGCAGCTTGATGAGACTTTGTCTCTGCAATAAATCAAAAAGTCAGCCGGGTATAGTGGCATACACCTGTAGTTCCAGCTACTTGGGAGGCTGAGGCAGAAGGATCACCTTTGCCCAGCAGGTCAAGGCTATGGAGGCCATGAGCATGTCACTGCAACTCCAGCCTTGGCAATAGTGAGACTCTGATTAAAAAAAAAAAATTAAGACTTTGGTCATATGTGCTACCAATTTTTTTTAGTTTTGTTTTTTTTTTTAACTGTTCTTATTTTTCTCGGTAGAAATTTTTAGCTTCAGAGTTAGGTATACAAATGGTCATTGTGTAGGTAAAGTTTGGGCCTCACTTTGGTCCCCATTTCACCTGGTTTGAGATCAGGTACTCTTATTAATGAGGGGTGCCCCCCCCCACTCCCCAGAAGTTTTAACTTTTTATGGAGTCATATTTACAACATTTTTCTCTATGGCCCTTGGGCTATGTTGTGTTTAAATCTGCCTTCTCTGGTCTGAGATGGCTCACCCATGTTTTCTTTCATTCATTTATAGTTGTACTTTTAAGTCCTTGGTCCACCCATTTAATTAGGTATAAGGAGTCAGATATGGGAATAAAGAGCCCCTGCCCAGAAAGGCTACTTAGTTGTCCCATTACCATGTAAGGAATAATGGGTATAGGAATTTTAAGTTGCCTAAGACAGGTTTTGCTTTACTGTCTAACCAACTCAGTTTCCTGAAATGTGCTTTTTACAGAACAGACAAAACAGTCATTGGATGCAGCGGTTTTCATGGAGATTGTCTTACCCTGACAAAGATTATTGAAGCAAGACTAAAGGTAGATGATTTGTAAATTTTGTAGAATTTCTCTATCAATTGGATAATTTTTGGTTCCCAAGGGTATGGTAAATCTAGGATTGTACAATTACTGCATTGTCATTCTCTGTAGATAGTTTAAGGATCAAGACCACTACTCTGTATTAGAGTCATGCAGAGTAAGGATGTTGCCCTTATACTTTCTGTGTTCACAGAGATGTACTCTGCAAGGAGAAGGACTTATGTTTGGGTTTGATTGGGGTCAACAGACTTTTCTGTAAAGGTCCAGGTAGTAAATATTTTCAGTGGGCCTTTTGGCCTCTGTTGTAGCTTCTCATTTCTGCCGTTATAATGAGAAGGCAGCCATGGACAGTATTTCTAGAAACAGATGGTAGACTGGATTTGGCCCATGGGCTTAGTTTGCTGACCCCTGGTCTAGATGCAGAGTGAGGAAGATAGCTGGATTTAAAGTATCTTTCCCAGTAGCCCTGTTCATACTTACTTAGTCTTGAATTAACAGTGCTTGAGACAGGGATAGCATGGAAACTAGGATCTTTAAACCAGAGAGCTGAGGGCAAACTTGGCATTCTTTTCCTTAAAATTTTTAAATTTATATTAGTAATGCTGTGTTGTTAATCTGAAAAGAAACAGGCATGCATTCTCCTTTCACTGAGGTAGGCATTATTCTTTATACTGTTGATTGTTCTAGTCTGTAATAGATTTTGCCTCTATATCCCTGTTATTTTTATTGATAATTGCAGATGTATAAGCATTCCAACAATAAGGCCATGACTACGGGGGCAATTGCTGCAATGCTGTCTACAATCCTGTATTCAAAGCGCTTCTTTCCATACTATGTTTACAACATCATCGGTGGACTTGATGAAGAAGGTAAGAAGAAGAAGTATTTATTTCTTTCTGGAAAATGGAGGGAGGCATTGGCCTTTCCTAGATGTATGTATTTCCATCTAGCATTAAACAGAACCCTAAGCGTTATCTAGCCCAATAACTTCATTTTCTGATTACGGATGTGCTGAAACTGGGACTAAAGAGAAATTAATTACATCCAAAGGTGCACAGCAGATAGCGCAGTAAAGCTCTAATCGTGGGTGCTTAGCAGCTAGTTATTTTACTGTTTCCTCAGGATCTTGCATGGTTAGTAGTAATAATTACCATTTTTATATTACAGAAACAAATTGGACATAGCGAAGCCTTACCCAATAAGGTTCTGAGTATTGACAAGTTGTTAACAAACACACTTTAGAAAGTTACTGGAAAGTGTTATCTTAGATGTCATTTGGAGTAATTAATTTATACGTCTCCTCAATGTTTTCAGAACCTTTTTTAAACACCTCCGATTTTCTGTCAGAGTCAGACCCTGAGTGTTTGAGAAAATTAAGTGCTTTATACTTGACATTTCCATCCCGTGTTTTATCCAAAGTTATATTACCCCACATGGGCAACAATGTTTTCCATCAGTTCTGATTTGGATTGACTTTTGAATGCTTCCAAAAACCAACTACAATCTCCCAGAACACATCTGCCACCATTTAGAGTAGTCCATAGCAATGAGAAGTTACAGAAGTGTCTGGGCAAGGACATCATTGGAGTAAGTTCATCTTCTGTGTTCTCTCTGACTGGACCTGTGCCTGGCATTGCCCTAAAATTAGTGACAGGGCAGTTCCCACAAAGGGACTGCCCCAAACTAAATTGGGATTCCAAAAAAAAAAAACACTACATGCCAAGATTATCAGTCCAAAGAATTTATTTATTTTAGGGGTATTTACATACAGAGTGCTGTACCGGTTCTCTTAACGACCAGTGAGAGAAGAAGTATTCTACCTAAGAATGTCCACAGTGAGGGGATCTAGTTATGGGGCTTAATGAGAATTAATGAATTTGGTTCAGGACAGGGGCTGGTTTCTGTGTGTTCAGTAAAAGATTAATCTCAGTGTTTTCAAGCAGCAGCTTAAATAGCTTTGTCAGTGCCTGCGAGTGTTCAAGGCCCAGCTTAGTTTCAAGCTTCCAGGGGAAAAAATGCAGTTGACTATGTCATAGCCACCCAGACACTCTGTATTTTTCAGTCAGATACAAAAAAAATGAGGGGACACTCAGGAGGAAAGGAATTACTCTTCTCAGCACCCTGCTGCTCATGTTTTTATTCCTATCTCTTTCTGATCTATGAGCTTTTTCTTTGCTCTCCTTCTCTGATGGGACCTTGGGGGCATTCTAACCAATTTACCTACCATGGTTTAGGTGTAGGTTGACACAGTTTATTTTTAAGGCTTTCATCCTTACTTGAAAACTAAGAGAAAAGTATAGAAATGGTAAGTAGAAATATATTACCCTTAACCTGTGTAATGAAATTCTAGCTACAGTTTAGTTTGCCTAACCTAGCATGCTGGATGTTTCTGGTCCTCTTGTGACTTACATTATACCTGGCTTTAATCTCAGATTAATAGGGTCAGATTTTAGCAGCGTTAAAAATAGCTACCATTGAATTCAGCAGGCCAGACAATGTCCTTTGAGTTTTTCTGGGAGTTAGAAAGACTAAGCTGGGAAAGCTCACATCTGCCAACCAGATTTGGATTAGGCTGTGTTTGACTTCAGAGTCCTGTTCTTTGATTTCCATGTGACAGTGTTCCTAGTTTTGGTGATATTCTCAGGCATCTTTAGAGCCATCTTTCTAATCTTGTTTGTCAAGTTTGCTTTAATTGTTCTTTAAATTAATTTTTACTTTGTAGAGTATGTAAACAATAAAGTCATCCTCTTGTCTTCTATTTTCATTGCCCAAAGACAGTTTTCAGCTCTTTTGCCTGTATTTTCTGGTATTTACCTTCATTTTCCAAAGTACTATATGCTGTAATCTTTTAAGATACTGACTTTTGATGTTTAGGTCTGGTAGATGATGGTCTTACTATGATATATGTTGGGTTTTGTTCTGATAGATGATGGTCCTTAACTGTGGGACCTCCTTCTCATTAGCATCCTCCCATAACACATCACACTAGATGAAATACATCTAATGTTTTCATTATCACCAGATAAATATTGATCTTTGCTGTGCCAATTAGTATGCCGTGATGCTTCTTATACAGTTGGTTTTTTTCCTGGAGTTAACTATCTCTGATTGGCTCACGGTTTTCAAAACCTTTTGTCACAAAGTGCTTTTCACAGTCTCCGAGGACAGTTCATCTGACAGTCAGCCACAGATACTCTATGAACTCTCTTCCCCTCGCTCCAGGATGGACCAGTTGTTCTAGGCATGATGCATGCTACCATCCCAGAGTTTCTTTGGCCATCACTATGGGAATTTTCTTTGCCTTGCTCCTGACACTGGATATCCTGTTTGCTGGATCCCATGCTTTCCTTTTTCTTGGGAGGCCTGCTTCTCCCAAGAGATTATTGAAATAGAAAATCGGGGGCCTTTTTGAGTCTTTGTTTTTAGAACCTTTACTTTATCCTGGTGTTAAGAAATTGTGTAGTGATGTTCCTTGTCTAGAGTCTCTTCTTGTTTATGATGTCCTCTTTCTCCTTTCCTCTCCTCCCCTTCCCCTCCCCACCTTTTCCACAACCACCTGGATTAGGATCCTGTACTTTATGTTTGTCCCCACGTATTGTCTCTATATCTTTTTGTTCTACTTTATGAAGATTTCCTCAACTTTAGCTTTTTAGTCGTTGCTGATTGATTTTATTTCTAGTATCATTAATTTCCATGAGCAGCTGCTGCTGCTGCTTCTTTCGCTTCTTCCTCTTCTTCCTCCTCCTCTTCTTCCTCTTCTTCCTCTTCCTCTTCAAGTTGGAGTCTCACTTTGTCACCCACGCTGCAGTGTAGTGGCATGCTCACATCCACCGCAGCCTCCACCTGCTGAGCTCAGGAAATTCTTCCACCTCAGTCTTCCAAGTAGCTAGAACTATAGGTGCATGCTACCACTCCCAACTAACTTTCTGATTTATTGCAGAGACAAGGTCTTGCCAAGTTGCCCAGGCTGGTCTTGAAACTCTGAGCTCAGGCAATCCTTTTGCCTCAGCCTACCAAAATATTATTATTTTTTTAATTATCCTGATTTTGTGAGATATTTTTGTACTTTCTTGAAAGTTTTTCTGTGTTCTGCTTTTTTTCCATGTTGCGTGTTCATTTTGGACCTCTGTCTTCTATGTTAGAGGGTTCCTTCAATTTTCTGTTGATTTTGGCTATTCATTTATATTGAAGAGTGATATACCAAAATATGATTGTCAAGATCTGTGGTGGCATGGCTTGTCAACTGACAGGCTTTAGCTGTGTGCTTCCATTACCAGCATTTTCTTTAGATGAAGATTTCAGAAGTCTTGGCCTGGAGTGGGTGGGAATATAGGAAGAAGCCTGATTGACAGCATTCTAGGCCTAGGAGAAGGAAGAGCACTGAAGGTCTCTGCTCTGTTTACATTGGCTCTCCATTTCACATGTTTCACTCCCACCCTTGACCACTTGCGTCTGGTGCGCTCAAGTCCAGAGCCTCTGCTGATGTCTCAAGAGACTATTTCCTGTCTTCTTTGTTGGTGGAGATAGAGACTTGGAGAGCAGTAGTGTTACTTATGAAGACCTTCAGGACATTGGGGTCAACAGCTGTCTGTCCTCCAGGTTAGCAGGGTCAGTAGCTGTCTGTTCTTCAGGTCAGTGGGATCAACAGTTGTTTGGCCTCCAAGCCATTGGTTCAACAGCTGTCTGTCCTCCAGGTCAGCAGGGTCAATAGCTGTCTGTTCTTCAAGTCAGCAGGTTCAACAGCTGTTTGTCCTCCAGGTCAGTGTGGTCAACAACTGTCTGTTCTCCAGGTCAATAAGTACATGCTTACCCACATACTCTTGGATTTTTATGTAAGTAGGAATGTAGTATCGAAGCTTTTCTGTAATCAGATATGTTATCATGAAGATAGTTTTAAGCTATATTACTGATGATTTTTAATAGCTGACTTACACAGTGTGTGGTTGTACCACTATTTACCTATCTGGTCCTCTAAAGGGCATTTAGATTGTTTCCAGTTTTCTTAATATAAATGATATGATGAGCATCCTGTACATACATGTTTGTGTACTTTTCCAATTATGCTTATCTTTCTATAATAAATTCCTAGTCATTGAACATTTTTGGGATAGAGGGTTTTGGGGTTTTTTTTTTTTTTTTTTACATTTTGTTGACTCCACTGGCTGGCTTGTCCTTCAGAAAGGTTGTACCAACACATGTGTCCCAAGCAGGGGCCATGGGTATCTGATTTTACATAACCTTTCCAGTATCAGAATTGACACATTTTAAAATATATCTTTGCCCATTAAATATTGTTGTTTTAATTTTTATGTATTTTGGCATCTTTTCATATGTTTGTTGACTTTTAAAATTTCAACAAACATGAGTTGGGAGACCAACTCATATATTAACCTTCGTTCATTTTCTTATTTGAAGGTTAGTTTTTTCTTTATTTTTATTTTATTTATTTATTTATTTATTTTTTTTTTGAGTTTGAGTCTCACTCCTTAGCCCAGACCGGAGTGCAGTGGCATGCTCGCTTACTGCCATCCCAGTGTTGACTTTCTGGGTTCCAGCGATCCTTCCACCTCAGCCTTCCGAGTAGCCCAGAACTACAGATGCATGCTACCACGCCTGGCTATTTTATTTTATTGTAGAGACAAGGTCTCACCAAGTTGCCTGGGCTAATCTCGAACTGGCAGGCTCAGGCAATCCACTCGCATAGGCCTCCCCAAGTGCTGGGATTACAGGCTGAGTCACCAAGTCCGGCCTAGTTTTTTCTTACTGATTTTCAAGCACTACATTCAACTGTGTCAACCCTCTGTAATGCACATTATAGATGCCTCGCAGAAGTATTCTTTGTCTCTTACTTTTTGGGGGTGTCTTGCTACACAGAATTTTTTGAGTTTCATACAGTCTAATCTGTCAATCTTTTCTTCGTGGCTTTGAGTTTTCTACCTTGTTAGAAAAGCTTCTCCCATTCATAGCTTATTGAAATTCTAAGACTCGTCTGGTTGTATTTTTATTTTTTGCATTGAAGTCATTGTGCTTTTTGGAATTTATCGTGAACACACTTTATATGTATAGTAAAGATTCATATATTCTGCACTTATATTTCAAGTGTCTGTCCTGCACTTTCTAGGGATTTTTTTGAGCCTCTGTCCTTAGATATAGCCCACGTTCTCTTTTGTTTGTCACCCCTTGGGTGAAACTCTTAGGTCTCACTTTCCTTGTGGCCTGTCGACCTCATGAGAGAGAGAATTGTTCTTTTGCCTTTATGCCTCACATCCCTTTCTTTTCTTGGACGTTGAGGTTAGTGCACTGCCCACTGTGGGCTCATTTTTTGTCCCAGTCTTGCATCCAGCACAAACACTTACCCAGATTTTCTTAGGTGACTGCAGATGCTGCCTTCTCCAGCAAGATTACATCTACATAATTTTGCAGTTATCCATGAATAATAAGAAGATTGTGCCACATCTCCCAGGGTAGCTAGTGGAATGTTTTGTTTCTGGGATGCATGTTTTCAAAATCAGTTATATTATTTTTAAGTTATACCTCATAAATGGTCTGTGGTTTTTCACACTCAGAACACAGTTGTTTATAAAAGGCTTTTTAAAAAATTGCAGTATTACATGTGTTCTTTGTAATAAACTCAAGCAGTGTGAAAGGAAGCATATGAAGTGGTTTTCTTCTTTTCTTGCCTTTCATCCCACGCTCAAAAATAGCCAACCACAGTTGGCTATTTATCCTTCCAGACTTTTTTATGCTTATATATAAATATGTAGTTTTCTTGTGTTTTTAAACAAAAGCAGAATAGTATGACCCATAGAACACTCTTATTTTACTGTCTTGTGGATGTGCTGCTCCCCCACCCCTCATCCTTTCATATGTACATAAGTCGTTGTCTTCTCAAGCTGCCAAATAATAGTCATGTGCACGTCTGACATGTAGGGAGCACATTTGGTGTATTAGAAATTACTGTGTTTACCAGGCTCGGTGGCTCAACCTGTAATCCCAGCACTTTGGGAGGCTGAGGCGAATGGAATGCCTGGGCCTGCGGGTTCAAGACCAGCCCAGGCAACTTGGTGAGACCTCTTCTCTACAATAAATAAAAAATTAGCCAGCCATGGTAGCACACACCTGTAGTGTTCTGGCTACTTGGAAGGCCGAGGAGGAAGGATCGCCGGAGCCCAGGCGGTCGATGCTGGAGTGGCCTGAGTGTGCCACTGCACCCCAGCCTGGGCGATGGAGTAAAACTCCAACTCAAAAAAAGAAAGAAATTACTGTATTTTATGTGAGTTAACTCATTGCCCTCTTAGGTGGTTGTATGTATCATTCCTCTGGAAAAAAAACAACCTGACCAGGCCACACAATTAGAATGTGATGGAAGCATTTGTACCTGGGCATTCTGGATCCAGGGCTTGTTCTCTCACCTTTTAAACACTATCCTGCTTTTTGTTGTGTGAGTGTACCATTTTTCTACTAATGGATTGTAAGTTGCTTGTAATTTTTTGTTCTTTTAACTAATACTGAAATGTGTTCCTTGTTCTTATGTTTTTGCCTAAACGTTTTTGTAGGACAGGTCCTATAAATGAGATAGATCATTACTGGGTCATAGTTACATATTTTCACAATTTGAAGATTCTGCTCTTCAGAAAAGGCATAATTTATACTCCAGGAGAGTCTGAGAGGCCCATTTCTCAACCACTCACAGTTCCCTCTGACTGTTAGAATGGGTGAATGAGTCCTACAAAAAAAGTAGTGATTCTTTATAGTTCTGGCAGTGCAAAGCAAGTGGTTTGCATTTTGGGCAAAACTAATCTTTTATATGTGGCATATGTGTTTTTCTGAAGTCCTTTTTTATTAGATATTGGCTTTTATATTACTGATGCTAAAAGGTATGCTTGCTATTAGTTAAAACATCTACAGTACATTTTTCATGTGATTGCTCATATATGTAGCACTAGGAAAATTTTAAACGATGTATCAAGTCTATGCTAAAACTACACTTTTTTCTTTTTTTTTTTTTTTTTTTTTTAAGGAATGTCATGAGGTTGGTTAGAACTTAGAGCAGGACCTGTGGCCATTAGCCAGTGCATCTTTGAAGCCACCTACATGTTGGGGGCCACAGGATGGTTAATTGGTGATATGAGCTTGAAGAATGCATAGAGTTGTGTGTGGCAGGCAGTTTGGCCACAGTGTTTGATTGTCAGTGTGTGAGCCTCTTGCCTCTGAGCACATTTCCAGCTTGGTCGGTGGAGGTTAAGAGCATCAGTGAGGAGCTGGGCTGTCTGCTAGATGGCACCTGTGCAGTAGTGACTGTGTTCTGTCACCTGTACAACAGCAACAATGTGTTTCATCACCCATGTGACAGTGACTGTTCTGTCACCCTTGTGACTGTTTTCTACCACCTGTATAACAGTGACAGTGACTGTTCTGTCACCCTTGTGACAGTAACTATGTTCTGACTAACCACCTACACAATAGTGACAATGTATTCCATCACCTGTGTGACAGTGATTGTGTTTTGTCACTTGTGCAACAGTGACTGTTCTGTCACCTATACGACAGTGTGTTCTGTCACCCATGCAACAGTGACTTTTCTGTCACCTAGACAACATTGACAATGTGTTTCATTACCCTTGCAACAGTGACTATTCTGTCACTCTTGCAACATTGACTAAGTTCTATCACCTATTCAACAGTGATAATGTGTTCTGTCACCTGTGAGACAATGACTGTTCCATTACCTATGTAACAGTGACTGTTCTGTCACCTATTCAACAGCAACAGTGACTGTGTTCTATCACCTGTGTGACAGTATTCTGTCTCCCTGTACAATAGTATGTTCTGAATGTCACCTGTATAACAGTGATTGTGTTCTGGTTGTTGAAATCTTAGCCAAGTTGACAGTTTGTTTTTATGCTGTTTTAACTGGGTGTATTTTTAGCATGCTTGGATTGCTTAGGATACCATTCTCATGAAGACTTTTCTTCTTTAAGGGAAGGGAGCTGTGTACAGCTTTGACCCAGTGGGGTCCTACCAGAGAGACTCCTTCAAGGCTGGAGGCTCAGCGAGTGCCATGCTTCAGCCCCTGCTTGACAACCAGGTAATGAAAACTGTGTCCAGGTTGTCACGATGTTCAAATAAAGTGCTTTCCTCCAAGTTCTCCTCATTAGCATAGGAGAACAGAGATATGAAGACTTTCTTATAAATTGCTGCTGAGTTTGTTTGGATGATTTGCCCTATCCAGGCCTTCCCATCTCTCTGTGTGTATTATTCCTGTTCTCCTGTGGGATTTGATGTTTTCCCTGTATTCTCATGACTTTCAAGTCTCTTATGTCTGCAGTGGCTAGGCCATGCTTTCAAGCCTTCTCTTGCCATCTTTTTTTACCTTAAGGTGAAAATGCCTTTCTTCCCCTTGCTTGCCATATCTTTGGCATCTCATTTTGTATTCTAACTCCAAGGAATGCATTCAACCCTTAAATAGCATAGGGGTTGGGCCACTGATCCCTGGGCAATTGAAAAGCCATGTATGTAACTTTTGACTCCCTGAGAACGTTACTAATACCAATACCGTGTATTGACTGGAAGCCTTGCCAAGAACATAAATAGCACAGTATTGTGTATGTTATATATATCGTATACTATATTCTTCTAATAAGGTAGAGAGGAGACAGTGTTACTAAGAAAATCACAAAGGAGAGAAAATACATGTATAGTACTGTACTACATTGATCCTGTATGTTTATCTCATCTGTTTATAAGATGAATTATCTGAAGTGGTGAGCAGCTGCAGGCCTCAGTTTGTGGTACATATCAAGCAATTCAGCTTGTTCTTGTAATGCCCTTCCTGCTTCTTGGAAGCACTTTAAGCATCACTAATGGTGCTTTGTACAGGTCCCATGGTGTTCATTAGGGTTATGGTATTGCACTAAACACATAAATAGAAATACGTGAGAGCTTTGAGAGATCACTTTTTATGATGATACACAATTACTGGAGAGACCAACTGCTCACATGGAGTTGATTAGTGTCACACGGTGTTTTACATGGATGCTCTCAACACTTGAGCTACCGTGATTGCAAGAGGAGGTAGCTGGCCACGAGGTTATTATAGTAGCTCAGGTGCCACCATGATGTTAGGCAGTTAAGATTTTGTTGTTGTTGTTGTTGTTTTGTGTGTGTGTGTGTTTTTGAGTTGGAGTCTCACTCTGTCACCCAGACTGGAGTGCAGTGGCCGCTCCCGGCCACCGCAGCCTCGACCTGCTGGGCTCCAGCGATCCTTCCGCCTCAGCCTTCCGAGTAGCCGGAATTACAGGCGCGCGCTACCACGCCCGGCTGATTTTTTTATTTATTGTAGAGATGAGGTCTCGCTGCCCAGGCGGGTCTCGAACCTGCGGGCTCAGGCAGTCCACTCACCTCAGCCTCCCAAAGGTGCAGGATTACAGGCTGAGCCACCAAGCCTGGCAGCAGTTAGGATTTAATACTGCATCCAGATTGCTGCAAGTCTCCAAAAATTTGTCAATATTTTTATTAAAATGAGTTTGTGTATAAGAGGCCCCAAGCAGTTCAAAACTATTGTTCAAGGTTCGGCTGTGTTTTAATTTTTCTCTTTTCCACGACTGCTGGCTAAATTCAGACCTGCATTATTGGATTGATTTCCAACATTCTTTCTGCCTGTAAAACTTACCTCCCTAATTCACCTGCTCTTTTTTCTAGAATATGTTGTGTGCAGCAACTCCTCTGTGTAGTGCTTACTGGCTTCATCTCCTGTTTCTGCACACTACACCCAGACCCTACTTTTCCAAGGAAAGATGAACTTTTCTGACTCCATCCTGCATGTTTGGTCTGGAATGTTCTGTGTGCTTCAGCTTCAGTTTAGCCTTCAACACCTGCCTGTTCAGCTGTCCTCTCTGCTGAATCCTTTTTTCTTCTAGTGTGTGTGTGTGTGTGTGTGTGTGTATATATATATATATTTTTTTTTTTTTGAGTTGGAGTCTTACTCTGTCGCCCAGACCGGAATGCAGTGGCTGCTCCTGGCCACCGCACCCTCGACCTGCTGGTTTCCGGCGATCCTTCCGCTTCAGCCTTCCAAGTAGCTGGAACTACAGGCGTGCGCTACCACGCCCGGCTAATTTTTTGATTTATTGTAGAGATGAGGTCTCATCAAGTTGCCCAGGTGGGTCTCGAACCCGCAGGCTCAGGCATTCCACTCACCTCGGCCTCCCAAAGTGCTGGGATTACAGGCTGAGCCACCGAGCCCAGCCTCTTCTAGTATATTTAGCAGATGGCTGTTTGGGGGCTCTTATGTTTTTGTTAGTTATAGCACATTCTCTGAACATTCACTTTACATATGTCCACCTCTCTAGGTCATGTGCTCCTCAAGAGTGGGAGCCTTACCAGGAATACTTGGCAGGTTTCTGATGGGTGTAATACAGCCAAATCTGGATCTGCCTTTATTTTGTTTTATTTTATTTTTTTAGAGACAGGGTCTTCCTCTGTTACCCAGTATTGCCCAGGCAGGAGTACAGTGACATGATCACAACTCACTGCAGCCTCGAACTCCTGGGCTCAAGCGATTTCCTGCCTCATTCTGCCAAGTAACTTTAAGACTACAGACTCTTGCCACCACACCTGGCTATTTAAAAAAAAAATTTTTTTTCTTTTTTAGAGATAAGGTCTTGCTATGTTGCCCAGACTGATCTTGAACTTCTTCTTCTTCTTCTTCTTCTTCTTCTTCTTCTCCTCCTCCTCCTCCCCCCCCCCACTCCTCCCTCCTCCCTCATCCTCTCTCCTTCTTCTTCGTTTATTTAGAAAGTCAATTAGAGAGAGAGAGAGAGAAGATTCACCTCCCCAAGGTAGAGGAGGAGGCCAAAGCTTAGGAAAGCATGGCGACCACAGCCTGATCTTGAACATCTGATTTCAGGCATGAGCAACTATGGATGAGTCTTTATTCAGTCTGAGGGACATTTGTGTGGTATTTTTGTTGTGACTCTTCAGACAGGTGAGAGTACTGGGAACCTTCCTTTGTGCTTATTGTCACATGACACCTCACATCAGTTTCCTGTCCCACCAGGTTGGTTTTAAGAACATGCAGAACGTGGAGCACGTCCCGCTGTCCTTGGACAGAGCCATGCGGCTGGTGAAAGACGTCTTCATTTCTGCAGCCGAGAGAGACGTGTACACTGGGGACGCACTTAGGATCTGCATTGTAACCAAAGAGGGCATCAGGGAGGAGACTGTGTCCCTGAGGAAGGACTGATCTGTGTGGTAGTGTTGCTAACCAGTTATGAACTGGTTAGTTTTGTACCTTGGGGCTGTTGGACACATTTCTTTATTAAAAAACATGAAGTACTCATTTTGTTATAACGTGTCTTTTCTAAGTAAGATCTCGGAAGTAGAATTTCTTTTCATTTTCTACCTTCTTCCCACGCTTTTCTATCTTTCCAGAGGTATTTTTGTATTTTAAGTATGAGTCACGTCACTTTTTCCTTACCCTTATGAGCAAGGAATTTATCTGTAAAAGTTGATCTCTTGGGCCAGCTTACCTTATGAGGTAGGCTCTTAGTCCACCAGCTTGCCTGAAGGGACCTTTAAACCACCCAGAAAGGGGAGTTTTGTTAAGATTTAATGAGTGCAAATGGAGTATCTTCAGATTTTTCATTCCTGGGACTATTAAGCAAATGGAATGGCTGTTTTGAAGAAAAATCTTCTAAAAATAAAGAAAAATTTAAAAGCAAATAGCTCTTTACACAGGCATTAGCTAGAAATCTGGTATAATTTTTATAAGCACTTCAGTAATGTTATAATTAAGACCTAAATTTTGATAGAATTAAGGGATTTTTTTTTTGTTTTAGAACTATTAAATACACTTTGGCCAGGCACAGTGACTTATGGCTGTAATACCAGCACTTTGGGAGGCCCAGGAAAGAAGATTTCTTGAGCCTAGGAATTTGAGACCAGTGTGGGCAACAGTGAGACCTTGTCTCTACAATAATAAAAAAAAATTAGCCAGGCATAGTGGTGCATGCCTGTAGTCCCAGCTGCCTGGGGTGCTGATATGGGACATATCATATATGAGCCCAGGAGGCCAAGGCTATGGTGAGCCATGAGTGTGCCACTGTACTACAGCCTGGGCGTCAAGAGTGAGACCCCAACCCCAAAAATGAAAATAAATAATAAATACATTCTGATTCCTTTATATTTGGGTAATTGTCTTGTTACTGAACAAGTCAAATTGTACATAACTGAGGAGTCAGAATTTTCTTTGTAGCAGAACCACCTGTGGTGTGATGGGATTTTACTAAGTTGGTGGTTAATTTTAGATACCCACTTTTGTTTATTTTGCCTCTTGTTAAAAATAATTCAGAGTTTTAAAATGTCCTAGTAGATACATATTGTAAAAATTGAAAAAATTCATTTTGCAAACACCACTTGCTGTCATAGGCACTGGGAACATGGTGTTTCTTACAATGTCTGTCAAGGTTCTTCAATAACAGAACCAATAGATCTATAGAGAGAGATGAGAAGAAGGGATTTATTAGGGACCTTGGCTCAGTTAATGATTGTGACTGAGAAGTCCCATGGCAGGCCATCTGAAAGCGGAGGCCCCGGGAAGGCCTTAGAACCAGGGTAGCCAGTAGTGTGACTCAGTCTAAGCCCAATAGCCTGAGAGCAAGGGGTAGGATGTGAGGGAGGGGCTGAGCAAGTCTCAAAGTCCAAAAGCCAGGACCTGGAGGTCTGATGTCCAAGGACAGAAGGCTCCAAGAGGGAAAAGGAGGGTGAATTCCTCTTTCCTTGGCCTTTGTGTTCTGTCCAGCCCCGTTGTGTTGGGTGGTGCCTGCCCACACTTGGGTGAACCTTCCCCACTCAGGCCAGTCTCCAGAAACCCTCACAGACACACAGAAATAATGCTTTACTATCTTGGCTTCCCTTAATTCAGTCCAGTTGACACCTCAGATTAGCTATCACAATGTCCCAACTAAAAACTAGATTTTATCCCACTTAAAATACATGTTTTTGGCCGGGCTCAGTGGCTCAGCCTGTAATCCCAGCGCTTTGGGAGGCCGAGGCCAGTGGATTGCCTGAGTCTGCGGGTTTGAGGCCAGCCTAGGCAACTGGGCAAGACCTCATCTCTACAATAAATTAAAAAATTACCTGGGCGTGGTAGCATGTGCCTGTAGTTCCAGCTACTTGGAAGGCTGAAGCAGAAGGATCACTGAGGCCCAGCAGATCCACGCTAGGGTGGCTGTGAGCGTGCCACTGCACTCCAGCCTGGGCGGTAGAGACTCCAACTCAAAAAAAAAAAAATACACGTTTTTCATTTTTATATAAACTAGGTATATTTTATTTTTTCTAAAGCATTTCCCATTGATTTAGGAATTCTGTTTTTTACTATTTTAAGTTATATAAATGTGTATGTCTAGGCTTTTCTATAAGGTTCTCATCTCCCAGGGTTTCTAGGGAAGTTCTGCAGATTGAGTTATGATTGATGGTGCATAACTGGTGTTTCATGATGTCTTTTCCCCATCGTCAGCTAAAATATTTTAACCAAGTATTGCTGTGGAATTTGAACGTGGTTTCAGCTGTGGGGTCCACATGACCTAGTTCAGAATGCTGCTGTGTGGCCCCTAGAGCAACTCAGCCACCCATCATTTGGGTAGCTTTCTTCAGATTATTGAGTCATGTTCTTTGCCTGAAAAGGGCAGCTTTTTAGCCTTTGTAAAGATTAGAAGCTGTCATTCCTGCTTGAGTGGCATTACAAGCCTACCTGAGGGGACTATAGGCAGCTTAGTAGGACAGCAGTCTTTATTGCCAGAATGTCTCAGTTACTGCCCTGGTCAATTTCCTTTTTTTCCTGTTGGTACCTGTTGCTTGGATGAGCACTTAAGGCTAATGTCCCAAAAGTGTATGTCAATTGACATTCTTTCTGTGATTTTCAAAGTGTGACTGGTAGGTCCTCTGTATTAGAATTACAGAGGACACTTGTTTAAAACTTAACTCCTAGGCCTATCCCAGACCTATCATTGCAGTCTCTGCGCTAGAACATGAACATTTGCATTTTTAAAATCAAACACTCAGGTGACTATTATGCATACACAATTTGAGAATTCTTTTAACCTCTCAGCAGACAGGTTCAATCAGAAAGGCAAACCTTCAGAGATAAACGGAGTCTGTTGTTGAGCTGGACCTCGCATAATCTAGAGGATCTGATTAGAGGATCTATGTGAGGCAGTTGTTTCTGTGTTTGGTGACACAGACTGAAACCCACAGCACAGACTGTCAGAAAGGGGCAGAGAATGAAGTGTGGGGAGGGCCATTGGGGTGTGAAGTGGGGAGGAGCAATGGGTGAACTGGGGGGAAGGGCAAAGAGTATGAAGGGGAAGGGGCAGTGAGGTGTGTAGTGGGGGAGGGGCAATGTGTGAAGGGAGGAAGGGTGCAGAGTGTGAAGTGTGAGGAGGGGCCATGGGGTGTGAGGTGGGAAAGGGGCACAGAGTATGAAGTATGCAGAGGAGCAGTAGTGAAGTGGGAGAAGGGTGCAGAGTATAAAGCAGGAGGAATGGCAATGGGGTATGAAATGGGAGACGGGCAATGTATGTGAAGTGGGAAATGCAGGGACAGACTGGATTGTGACCCGGGACCCTGGGGACAGCTGCCAGTCTCACTACTTTAACATCCCACTTCAGGGATCATGTCTGCCATGGGTTGACATGCAGGTGGCCCAGGACCGCTGGAGCAGAGTCTAGCAGGAGCTGAAGGAGCTGGGCCCCAGGTGCAGCCCCAGCCCCAGGCGAGCCAGCAGATGAACATGGTGAGGGTGACAGCCCATCTTGCCCTACCCAGCTGGACCCAAAGATGACAGCTGCTGCCTCCCCTCACCTGCATCTTGGGTCCACACTGTGCGCACCAGCCAGGAGTTCAGTTCGCCCCGCTACTACCCCCTTGGTTTTCGTTACCATGTAGCATTTAAGTCTTGTTTCTTGGCTTTGTGAAATTAAACATTTCAAATTTAAAGCTACTGGAACTTTAAATTATGTTGAACCTTGAAAGAAATGTGTCTACGCAGCTGAGTCACCTGGCGTGCAACTGCAACTTCTGCCTTCTTTTCCAATAAATGAAGTCCATGCAGCACCAGGGAGAAGGCCCTTTGGCTCGCTGTCCCTCCTCTCAGTGATGAATGCAGCAGTCTAACCAATCACATCACTGTGGTGAACTCGCTGGTCTTGTATGGAAAATGGGATCCTACTAAAATTTCTAGGTGAAATCTTTGGAAGCTGACCCCATTCATTCATTTGGAGTCAGTGTTTCCAGGTGGTCATTCTCAAGCTTTGCACTTGAATAAATTCTGTGCTTAATCATATTTTCTGAATCTTTTATTTAAGGCTGACAGCTTTCAGATTCCTTCACAAGTCATCCTTGTCTTCCTACCTAATTTCTCCCTCTTAGACACACTTCCTTGTCTAGCTGGGCTGCTTCAAATGGGTGTAATATAATCACTATAATTCTTACTTCAGTAATTCAACTACTAATTGTCTGATTTTATGTGATATCCTCTTGAATGTTATAAATCATAACCTATAAAGTTTTATTTTCTCTAAGATTTTCCAAACTCTTCAGGATTTCATAAATTTCTTCTGAACTTGTATGAACGTAATACTTATAGTTTATGTTAAATATTAATGCTATTCTTTTTTTTTTTAGTTAGAGTCTAACTCTGTCACCCAAGCTGGAGTGCAGTGGTACACTAATGGCCACAGCAGCCTCAACCTTCTAGGCTCAGGAGATCCTTCTGCTTCAGCCTTCCAAGTAGATGGAACCACAGGGACATGCCACCACGTCCAGCTAATTTTTTGATTTATTGTAGAGACAAGGTCTTGCCAAGTTGCCCAGGCTGGTCCCAAACCCCTGGGCTCAGGCAATCCTCTCGCCTCAGCCTCTCAAAATGCTGGGATTACAGGCATGAGCCACCATGCCTGGCATGTTTGCTGTTCTTAAATGTCTCTTCCACCATTACTTGTTTTTTGTTTGTTGTTTTTATCTTTTTTTGTTTTTTGAGTCAGGGTCTCACTCTGTCACCCAGGCTGGAGTGCAGTGGCATGATTATGACCCACTGCAGCTTTGACATCCTGGGCTCAAGCATTCTTCCTTCCTCAGCCTCCCAAGTAGCTGGGACTAGGCATGCAACCACACACTTTGCTAATTAAAAAAAAATTTCTTTTTTGTAGAGATGAGGTCTCACTGTGTTGCCCAAGCTGATCTTGAACTCCTGGGCTCAAACAATCCTCCCACTTTGTCCTCCCAGAGTGCTGGGATTCTAGGCATAAGCCACCACGCCTGGCTACTTGTTTTCCTATGTATCCATTATACAAAGTTTGAGCACACAAGAGGCACTTAAAACCTTTTATTTAGGCCCTGGAGTGATGATGTTCATTGATGTGGATTGAAAATCCATCCTGCTGCCAATTCTGGTTGTGAAACATTGTCGGTGAGCAGCCAGACTCCTTCCATCCCTCATATGGAGTTTCCAGCAGCAGGGCTGGGTCTACACTCAGGAAGGCGCTTTAAGTCCCTTTCTTTTATTTTTTTTTTTAATTTTTTTTTTTGAGTTGGAGTCTCACTCTGTTGCCCAGCCTCTACCTGCTGGGCTCCAGTGATCCTTCCACCTCAGCCTTCCAAGTAGCTGGAACTACAGGCACGCGCTACCGTGCCCGGCTAATTTTCTGATTTATTGTAGAGATGAGGTCTCGCCAAGTTGCCCAGGCAGGTCTCAAACCCGCGGGCTCAGGCAATCCACTCACCTCAGCCTCCCAAAGGTGCGAGATTACAGGCTGAGCCACTGAGCCCAGCTAAGTTCCTTTATTTTAAGCTATTACTTACACAGAGGGGCTGGCAGCTGTGTCCATGGACAATTTGAACTGTTGGGGGAGGCTGAAGACGAGTGGTGCTGAGGGTACCCACTCCTCACCTTGAGTTCTGCTCCCAGGATGAGGGGGTGAGCGTGATGCATCACCACAGGAGCCTGTTGGTTGTTGACATACTGTGCCTGTTTTCTGTAGTAAACAGGGAGGGTTCATAGGATGTCTAGGTGCATTTTGAGGTGGCAACGCTATATACGTTCACTATCTCTATCAAAAGGACAGGCCTGTGACTCAGCCAGGCCAGGTCCCATCTCTGCCAGACGGAGCTTCATGTGCCTCTGTGCCCCTCTGAGATGAATTTAACTTCCAAGTTGCTCACCCTTGTCTCAGTGAGGAGCTTGTGAATCATCTTTGAAAGACATTTCTTCTATAATGGGAAGATTTCAGAAACAGCCATAGGGCTGAATTGTCAGAAAGTGTGGGGGATCTAACATGTGGTTCCCCATTTTGTCCTCCAGCAGAACAATGACCTGACCTCTTCCACAGTGAGACCCTGCTGGACAGTTGGCCAAGGTCCCAGAAGGACAGGGACCCTCAATCTTCAACAGAAGTTAGGGCTCCACGTCACTTTCCTGGAGGCCGCCAGATGGCAGCGTTGACTCGTCCAGCCTGGCCCTTGGCCTCTGTGAGGACTGCAGTTTGCCGCCCAAGTTTTCCCAGGCCTCGGACTTCTTTGAGTTCCTCTGAGAGAGGCTTGCACCTAATTGTAAATCCTGTTTCCTAAGGTGAAAGGAGGGACACCTTGTTGCCGTGCTAAATCTCAGCTTATCCTTTCAAAGTGGAAAAAACAAAAGGAGATAAACGCAGCCAAATTGGTAGTCATCTACACTGGAGGTGTCCTAGCTAGGAGGTGGACAAAGGGGAGGAGAGAGAGAAGGTGGGGGAGAAAAAGGAGGAGAGTTGGGAAAAAGAGAACACAGATCAGAACTCAATTCTTTCAGAGTGATATACTATTATAAACAGGGAAACTAATGGCCAGGGAATACATTAAAATTCTCCAACCTGCCTGGCAGAACTGAGATTAGGTCTCAGTGCTTGTTTTATTCTCTCCTCTCTCCTCTCTGACTCTCTCCTCTCTCATCTGTCTCATTCTCTCTCTCTCTTTTTCTCTTTCCCTCTCTCCTCTGCTCTTCTCTTCCTACCCCTCCCTTCCCCTCCCCTCCTCCTCCACCTCCTGTTCTTTTTCTTCTTCCTGTCTATCTCTCTCTCTCTCTCTCTCAAATTGTTTCCAAGCAAACCTTGATGTCATTGATCTAAGGACCCAAGTTGACAAATGCCATTGAGATCCTTGGTTCAGGATTTTATGTGAGTGGCGTTTGCAGCAAATATCCACCAAGTCATGAAACAAAATCTCTAAGTTCTAGGTCCTGGTGGGTAGGCCTTTTATCTCAAGTAATGTTCAACCTCACTGAGAAAAAGCAAGAAGAGACTTGTTTCCCTCCCATTTAACTTTGTGTCTTTTGGTTTACCAGCAGTTGGCCTGTTGTGTCCTTATATGCATTTCCTCACACGTTACAGGTACTTTTTCTTTTTTTCTCTTTTTCTTGGAAGAGAAATCAAGTCCAAGGCAGACCTGCCATAACTAGAGATGAAAGAAAAGTGTAGTTACAATGACACCACTTCCTTAACCAAAGGTTGAAACATGCTATAATATACTATGTTCAATCTAGTATTTGAACTTGAGGCTTTGAAATGCCAACATTTAAATCACTTGTTTAAGAGTCCCTATTTGATTTTTTCTTTTAAATATTTATTAACTATTTCAGAAGCTATAGCTGGATTCTGTTTTCTTCTGCATTCTTAACTTCATATTGGCAGTTTTCCTTTGCTTTTTAGAAGTAATTATTGAGAACCCCTCAATCAGCCTTGAAGGTAAAGAGACTGCTTATCTGTCTCTGATGGTTTTGATGTTTTTCCTCTTCATTTAAAATGCCAAGAGCATTCATTTACAAAATCCTGAGACACCAGTAAGCTTTGGCTGAAGTCATCCTATGGAATTGCACCAGCCCTGTTCTTACTGTTTCCTGAGAGGCGCTGTGTACAAACTTTGGAATCTTCTCAGGCTTAGGCAAGACCTCCACAAGATCTGCCAACCATCTTGCTCCTGGAATTTGAGGCCCTGAAAGGCTTAAATGTCATGGAGCATGAAACATTTCCAGGAAATTTATGGCTTCCTTGTACAACTTCACACAGATAACTTTTTCTGAAAACTGTTTATAGCAGCTCAGTGTTTCGAGGGGAAGTTGTGAACCCAGAGGAAAAAGCAGAGAGAGAGCAGGGACGAGGAGTCTCAGTAGTGAGCATCAGCTCGTGAGAACAGTGATCCTTTCTGGAACCTGAAAAATATAAACAGTAGAAGCCGGCATTGCCACTTTAGGAGAGCACCGCACTAAAAGGTGATTTTCCAGGAAATCAAGATTTGTGTATTTATGTTTTTGGGTTTTTTTTGAGTTGGAGTCTCACTCTGTCGCTCAGACTGGAGTGCAGTGGCCGCTCCTGGCCACTGCAGCCTCGACCTGCTGGGTATGTTGTTTATTGATGGGTACGTGAACAAAACAGAGAACAACCCCTTCACCCAAGGTGCTCATGTGATGTCATAACAGGGAAGAGAGACAATTGGCTCAAGAGAAAATGTGTATAATGGTGCATATTAGACAGTGGCAGATGCCAGGGTACCAGGAACAGCAGGCAGGGGTGGGAGGCAGGGGCTGCCACCTCAAACAGGGCCACTGGGAGTTGACAAAGGTGAGGGGGTGTACGGCGTGGGGGTCTGGGAAGAGGCTTCCTGCAGACAGAACAGAAATGATGCCTCTGTTCTTTCTGAGCCAGTAACTCAGTGGCTCTTGTCTGTGCCCCTGAGAGAGAGTGAAATCCTAACCCTGAAATCACTTTGTGGAGGCCTTAAGCTTCGTGCTGTGAGGTGTCCCCTGGTTCCCTTTGAGAAAAGGGCTGAGAGATGGCTTTGCAGAGTTGCTGTTTGACGGCTTGACATGAGCATATCTGGATACATAAGAAGCTTGTTGCAAGAGGGGTGCTTCAGTTTAAATTCCTTATATAATCAACAGTTGGGAAATGGCTAAGTAATTTATAAAATATTCACTACATGGAATCTTTTCCAGCCACTAAAAGTGGTGGGTATGAAGACCTTGCGGCAGCAACAGGACAGAATATTGGAGCAGAGCATTAAGTGAAAACCTAAAGAGTACAAAGTTGTACATGATGATTACAGGTATGTGAAAACATGACTATGATGCGGAAGAAAAAAACCCAAATTAATATAGTGGGGTGGCCCAATATGGGTGGCTTATTATTATTATTATTATTTTTGAGTCAGAGTCTCACTCTGTCACTCTACCTGGAGTGCAGTGGCATGCTGATAGCCACCACAGCCTTGACCTGCTGGGGTCAGGCAATCTTTCTGCCTTAATCTTCTAAGTAGCTGGAACTACAGGCACATGCCACCATGTCCAGCCAATTTTAATTTGTTTATTGTAGAGATGAGGTCTTGTCAATTTACCCAGACTGGTCTCGAATCCTTGGGCTCAGGCATCCTCTTGCCTCTGCCTCCCAAAGTGCTGGGATTATAGGTGTGAGCCACTGCACCTGGTTCGTGGCTTATTATATAGGCCTCCAATGATGGATTGTCATCATTTAGTTTTTTTAAATTTTAGGACAAAATTTCTTGAGTTTAGAATACTGCATTTAATAACTCCTTAAATTTTTGCATAATTAAAAAAGCATCTAGGTTGTCTAGAGAAAACCACAGAAAATTCTGACTTCTCTCAGGTTTCATGAAGGTGAAAAAGAGTTTTAATTTTTATCACATATCACAAAACTCTAACAAAGCAAATTATATTGAAGGGTGTGGAGTTTCACTCAAAATATTAGGCATTTATTAAATAAAAAAATAATATTAAGCACATATTAAATGCTTAGAGCCAATATGTTTCCACAAAAAAAAAAAAGTTAAGGAAAAAAAGTGACCACTGTACCGGGCGTGGTGGCTCGTGCCTGTGACTTAGGGAGGCTGAAGCAGGATGACTGCCTAAACCCAGTGGTTTGAGACCAGTCTGGACAACTTGGTGAGACCTTTTCTCTACAGTAGATAAACAAATTAGCCAGACGTGGTGGTGTACACCTGTAGTCCCAGCTACTTGAAAGGCTGAGGCAGAAGAATCACCTGAGCCCAGCTGGCTGAGACTGTGGTGGCCGTGAGCGTGCCACTGCACTCCAGCTTGGGTTACAGAAGAGGCTCCAACTCAAAGAAGAAAAGAAAATAACTGCTGTTTTTTTTATTCCATTGGAAGTTGTGAATAATGCTGTGTCCACACTTAAAAAATGAGACACAAGCACTTTCTGTTTCATAGTTTCTCTAACAAATTTGAAGGAAACAGTTAATCAGTCAAGGCTTGTCAGTGGTGGTTTGGTTTAGGTTTGGGGGCATATTTACTTTTTTTTTTTTTTTTTTTTTGAGACAGGGTCTGGCTCTTTCGCCCAGGCTGGATTGCAGCAATACAGTCACAGCTCACTGCAACCTCAAATTCCTGGGCTCAAATGATCCTCCTAGCTCAGCCTCCCAAGTAGCTGTAACTACAGGCATACACCACCATGTCCAGGTAATTTTTAAAATTCTTTTAAGACATGAGATCTTGCTTTGTTGGCTAGGCTAGTCTTAAGCTCCTGGCCTCAAGCCATCCACCTGCTTCAGTCTCCCAAAGCACTGGGATTACATGTATAAGCCCAGCCTTCTCTTATCACTTTAATAAATTTATACTGTTCCGTGTCCAAAATAAATCTGGGAGAAAAATCAGTTTAGGGTTTCAAAGTAGAGCTGGCTTGGCTATAAGGTGCTCAGTTGCTCGAAGTTGACACCCAGTCAAGAGCGAGGCCCCCTCATGCCTCATCTCATCCCCTTTTTTCCTCTGTGATTTTTTAGTTGGTCCATAATATTTGTGCCCATTTATGGGGTCTGTGGAATATTTTGTTCATGTATGGAATGATTACGTCAGGGTATTTGGGGTTTCAATCCCCTTGAGTCTGTATCATTTCCATGTGTTGGGAACACTTAGAGTCCTCTCTTCTAGCTGTTTTGAAATATGCAAGATGTTATTAACTACAGACACCCGTCTCTGTTGTCAAACATTAGAACTTACTCCTAGCCCCCCAACCCCTTCCCAGCCTTTGGTTCTGTCGTTCTGCTCTCTGACCAGCACCTCTCATGACTCTTCTGTCTAATGTGGGCAAGGAAATGGATGTGTCTGTCCTGAATTAGGGTAATTTTCCAGAGAGATTTTACCTTTGTCATTTAAAGGGTCCAGCATGCCTTGGTGTATGACTAAGCACAAACTACCTTTTCCTTGAATTTCTCTAATGCTTTGTTCATTCATTCATTCATGTATTTTATCATGAAAATGTCAAATAAGCCCCTTGGCTAATCTCATTTCATTTACCTCACCCCACTCCTTACTCTTCCTCAGATTATTTTGAAACAAATCCTAGAAATCTTGTCATTTCATCAGCAAACATTTTGGTGCCTTTAAAAAATAATCATATTTTTAAAATAATTATAGTATCATAAGCATACATTTAAAGATGAACTATAATACCTCAACATCAAATATCTAGTCCATGTTCTGATTTCCTTGATTGCCTCGTAAATGTCTATTAGCATATTGTTCAAATCTGGAAACAAATAATTCTCTCTCTCTTTCCCTTGAAATGTACCTGTTGAAGAAACCAGGTGTTTGTCAGGCAGAGCCCTTCACATTTTGGATATAACTGATTGCATTCCTGTGGTTTCTGCCCCCTGACTCTCGATATAAGTTGGTAGTTAGATTTAGAGGCTTGATTAAGTTCAGCTCAATTTGTCATTAGAGCAGTTTAAATTCATATAAACCTCATATCATTGCTTAGATGAGCAAATTAGGCCTGTTTCTACTTGTTAAATGATATTTACTGTGATAAAAATCTTTTTATGATATAGTGTATCTCAGAATATCATTGATTTTTAAAAATTTATGCCAATATGACTTAAACCTGTGTTTCTAAAAAAAAAAGCCACAAACTTCTTCATACCATAGAACCACAGATTTGACTTGGGCAGGACTGCAGCCCTTCACTCATGGGGCTTTCTACTCCAGCCCTTTCCACCTGCCTGGCAAGGTGGTCACCTGGCCTTTGCATAGACACTGCCAGGGTAAGGTGTGCAGCACAGCCATACAATCCATGGGTTCATAGGCTGCCCCACAGATTCTCAGCTTCTCAAGGCAATGAATTTTTCTTCTAAGGTTTGTTTTGTTCAAAGACAGGTTTCTACTCTGTCATGCTGCCTTGCTCTGTGTTAATATTATAAATATCACTTGCTTTTTCACTTAACTAGTTTACCAGACTATCTGGTCTATCATCTGGGGGATTTTTTTGCTTTTCCTTGTAATTCCTCTGGCAGCTTCGCCACTATGCGTACTTAACACTCTGTTTTCTATTCTCTTGCTGGTGAACACCCTGCTTTACTTACTTTATTCAAGGACTGATGGCAATTCAGAGGTGACGATGAGACTAATAGCAACACAGCATTACCGGTCTGGTTGCTATTAGTCTCATCGTCACCTCTGCCATTATCTTCCCTACTGCTGTGTTGAGACTATTTTGGGGAGTGTGCTTCAGCGACAGCTGTGAGCCACATTTAACTCACCAGCTGAAGTGTCTCGCAAAGTGCCCTCCTGTTCCAGTGTGTGCAGATGGCCCTGCCTGAGACCAATGGCAGCAGCAGGGTGAATGTGACTGAGGCGTCTTCGGGGGAGGCTCAGGTGGTCCAGGCTGTCTTTTAGAAACTCAGAGTCAAGCTATTCGTAGGGATGACTCCTACACGCTCCAGCTGCCAGCTTGCTCCCCGCCCGTGGGACTCAGATCACTGATGGCCTTAAAAGGAGAGGACTTGAGAAAAATGCCACCCTGAGTCAGGGTGTGGGCCACACGGGCCAGCAGCTTGTCTCAGAGAGTGATGCCAAGGGAGTGGTTTGTGGGGGAGAGAGAGGGTCCTCTAAAAGACCGACCTCAAAATAGCCTGGCTGTCTTGAACTTCCCTGAATAGCCGGGCACAAATCAGTCATCCACAATCCGGGGAAAGCCTTTGCAAACCTATTTATATTTTATGTTTGTGTCAGCTTCAAGAGCAATTGCACTCAACCTGTTGTTCTTAGGCATAAAATATTTTTTTCTCATAATTTTCTACAATGAAAGCCATCTTGCCTGTGGGGCTTGGGGTTGGGTAGAGTGTAATGAGTATGCCGTGGGGTGGCCCAGTTGAGCAGAGATACCACCTCATCATCACTGTCACCCTCAGGTAACATATTGTGGGCACCACATGTTACCCAAGGGACATCAGTTTCTAGGCAGAAAACGAAGTATCTTGCCTTCCCAATAGATTGCATCTCAAATAACTGTCTAGAAAAGGAAAAGCCTATTAATCTCAATTTCCTCCATGACTGTGTTCCAAAATAAGCTTCCATAGGGAAAATGTTCCATGCCAGCAACAGCTAGGTTCGGCCACCACTGTTCTTCCTCTGGAGAAGTGCAGTTGTGGCACATGCCAGAGGATTATATTAAGGAAGATGTCAAAAGAAGGCATGGACTGATGGAACTCGATGTGAACTTCCCCCAGAATGAACCCAAACTGGGCTTACTCATCAGGTAGATGGGCTTGGGTATCCTGAGAAACCCTGGATTTTCTAATGAGCCCCTGGGTGTTTATATCAGAGAACACCTGACAAAAACTGGGCATTTTCAAGAGATAATATGCACAGGCCAAGCAGATGCATCATATTCTCTGCTTCTGCAGAGCTGCAATGCATCCAGTCCCTGGCACGGGCTCCTGTCCTAGGTGTATGTGGCACATTGCCCGAGTGTGCCGTGGAAGAAGGGGCTAGGCTTGTCCCCACACCATGCTTGCTGCCATGCTCCTCCATGGCCACTGCATGTAGCCAAGCCCCTGCCATGTGCACTCTCGGGCTGGAAACTCCTCTCTGACCCTCACTTTCTGGTGACACCAAGTTGCTTATTCCCCAAAGATACTGAAGAGCCTGGAATCCAGCAGAGAACCAGGCCTGCCCCATCTCTTCCTACCCACGTGGCCTCAGACAAAGTGCTGGACATCTCTAAGCCTCGACGTCCTCACTCCTGACTTGTGAATGGCAGTGGTGCCTTTCCCTAGGCCCCCGGTGACAGGTCCAGGATGTGATGTAGGTAACACGCCTCACATGTTGCAGCTTCTCAGGGGTTGCAGTTATTCCTCCTAAGCCTCACGTGCATTCTCTCTGGAGGGACTCACAACCCACCCTGTTCCCACCTGCCCGAAACGCACATGTAAATGTCAGATGTTCACTCTTGTGCCTCTCTGCAAAGCTGCCTCTGAGTCTCACTCCTTCCCTTCTTTCCTCCTTCTGTTTCCTTGTCGCAGCACCCCTTCTGTCAGACGGGGGTAACTCTGGACTCAGTATCCACTGGAGCCTGTTATTCCCTGCAGGGCAGGGCCCCCGCCCCTTCTCACCCTCCGCCCTGGTTCTGTGGCTACCACTGTTTCTTAACAATTATGTGTTAACATAATTAACTCAATTCAGTGGTTTCTTGTGAATAAAACTTTGGCTGGCAGCTATAAATGTCTTTGATTCTTGAAGAATTCATTGTTGCTACATGCAGTTTTGTAGGAAACACCTTCCAAACACAGGGTGAGGCCAGGGGAAGGATAAAAAGAATTCTTGGTAAAAAGTGAGGACCTAGCCTCTCCTCCTATCCCAGTGGGAGCCTGATTTCCATATTAAGCATTTGTTTTCTGAGCTTAGGAGACAGCAGCTGCCACAGAAGGCAGGATGCAGTGCTGTGCAGCTGACCAGCACCTTCACTGCCTGCCTGAGTTGGCTTCTTCCCTCTGTCTGGCTTGCCACCTCATGGCCTTCCTGGAGCCTCCAGCCCCTGGCCACTCCCCAAGGTCCCTGGGGGGCACTTTGCTGCAAACAGCCCTGAGATTTGGGACCTGCTCTTCTCATCCTTGGCCTCTGTTTTGCAGTTAAAATTGTACATGTGCAAAATGTTATAAATGACCCAGCACACTACAGTGATTATATTTTCAGACCCCAACACTGGGTTTACCAGTCAAGGGTTGGTTTCTGATTTGTGAACTCATTTATATGAGGACACTTTTCAGGTTACAAATACTAAATCACACTTAATAATTTACTTTAAAATATGTATATGGAATATGATTTAGATTCATAACCATTTCAGAATGTCTAAAATGTGACCACACAGGTAAAGTCAGGTCTTGCAGTGATTCAAGCTCTAGTAACTCAGATGCCCAGATCTACACATTACACAGTGTGACTGCTCCTCCCACATGGTGCCTTATCATCACTATTAAATTTTAAAGTTGGGTTAAAAACAGCATGTTTGGTTTGATTTTTGTAAAAATATAAAGTCATGTGCAAGCAAACCCACACACACAGAAAATGGACTGGAAAGAAAATATTTAAAGTGGTTGATGTTTACGGGATTATGGATGGGTCTTTCTTCTTACTAGTATGTACTCATTTTCAAGTTAAAAAAAAGTTTAGAAAAATAGACACTGTTCTCCACCTGTGACGGCAGAGAAGCTGCAGTAAGCGGCAGTCTGGGGTGTGCGTCCTTTTTGGTGGCTGCTAGGGCTGGTGGCAGAGTTGGAAAGCTGATGCTTCTTTTCTCACTGCTACGCTTTTTGGTCCTTCCCCACTGCCCGTGGTCCAGAAGGCTCAGCTGCTGTCTGCTCACTGTTCACCACCCGTGCCGTCCTGCCCACACACTCTGGACTCCCAGGCCCCATCCTAGACACCACGTGCCTCTTCCCTCCCATCCTACTGGGATGCCTTCACGGGGTCACAGTACAGGCCTATCCAAGCTTGTGTGAAGGACTGATACCTGAGTACTTTCATCTTAAAGGAGGAGCTTGCAGATGTGAATAAACTTCGACCACTGTGAAAGACACTTGAGAAATAGTCCTAAGGTACTCCCGCCTCCTTCCCCTCTGGAGCACGTGGAGGCTCTCCTCTCTCTGAAGCCCTAATTTCCAAGGAGAGTAATTCATTTCTAGTTTCTTCAAAGGAATGAAGTATCAACTGTGAACAAAATATCATGGGATGTTCATTGGTGTGGCCAAGTGCAAGCCATATCTCTGTGTTATTTCTTGCCCAGCTCGAGCCCCCAACCAGTAAATTTGTGACCACATATTCTATTTAAAAATGCTTGTTCCTACTTAGTGTTTAAATACCCTCCTATTTGAACTAAAATTATAAAATCTTAGCCCTGGGTTCCTATCCTTCAGTTTTTCACACCAAGTATATAAGTTATCATTTGCCTACTGGTGGACTGGATGAGAGGTTTCACAACTATGTTAAATGCATTATTAAGACTAAACATTTAAGACAATTACATTATAAACAGGGAGGGTAAGGTGACATAAAGGAGATGAGATTTCCACTTTTTACTTAAGCTGCTAAAATGCTGATACAGATAGACTATGCTATGTATAGATAATGTAATAAATAGAAAAAGTGCACAAAGAGATATACTTAACAGTACTATACATAAATCAAAGCAGAATTGTAAAAAGTAGGTTCAAGAATTCACAGGAAGGTAGGGAAGAAAATACAGAACAAAACACAAAGAGAACTAACAGAAAATAAAAAATAAAATGGTAATGTACAACCTAACATATCAACAATTTCATTAAATGTGAAAGCTTTAAGAAACAATTAAAAGAAAGATTAAAGCATGACTAAACGACATGCTGTTTATAAGAAACTTACTTCAAATATCATAATATAGATTGAAAGAAAAAATGAAAAACATATATGTCATGCAAACATTAATCAAAGGAAAGCAGCAGTGGTTATAGTAACATCAGATAAAATAAACTTTAGAGTAAAGAAACTTACCAGGGCCAAAGTGAGACACTCTGTAATAATATGGGGGACAATCCACCAAGAAGACATAGCAATCCTAAACTTATATGCACCAAACAACAGAGCTTCAAAATATATGGTGCAAAAAGTCATAGAATCAAAAGGAGAAATAGGTAAACCTATAATTATAATTGGAAATGTAACACCCCCTTATAATTGATAAATCAACCAGTAACTTATAATCAATATTTATAGAACAATAGAATATATGTTCTTTTCAAGTGCTCACAAAACAAGGATAACATGATATTCTGGACAAAAAACAAACCTCAACAAATTTTAAATAATTAAAAACATACACATCAATTATAATATGCTATACATTCATTTTTATTCAAGTCACTGTATTTTTTTAAGTTCCTTGAGGCTTCATCTTTGATATTTTATATTATTGGTTTCTAGCTCGTGTGTACTGTGGTCAGAAACACATCCTGTATCTCTCAAATCAATAATATAAGCTCCCACCTCAAGAATCCAGAAAAGAGCAAAATAAACACAAAGCAAACAGAATGTAGAAAATAATAAAGCTATGACAATGAAATTAAAAACAGAAAACTGACAGGAAAAAAAACCAATGAATCAAAAAGTTTATTCTTAGAAAAGATCGATAAAATTGCCAAATTTCTGGCAAGACTGACAAAGATTACGGGTGGCGAGGAGCGGACACTAGGCCATGGAGCCCATCTGCAGAGGAGACCAACGGAGGCCGTGCCACCACTGAGAACACGTGCACCTTTTTTTTTTTTTTTGCCCAGGCCAGAGGTCAGAGGCATGCTCATGGCCACCGCAGCCTCGACCTGCTGAGTTTAGGCCATCCTTCCACCTCAGCCTTCCATGTAGCCCGGCTAATTTTTCTTGATTGTAGGCATGAGGTCTCACCAAGTTCCCTACTAGGCTGGTTTCGAAACCACAGGCTCAGGCAATCCTCTCACCTCAGCCTCCCAAAGTGCTGGGATTATAGGTGTGAGCCACTGCGCCCAGCCTAATGAAAGCTTTTTGAGGTCATAGTAGATGTATATGCAGTTGTAAGAAATAATACAGAAAGATTCCATGTGTCCTTTACCTGATTTTTCTTAGCAGTAACCTCTGGCAGTCAGTCCCTGACAGATACAGTCAAGATACAGAGAATCTCGGTTTGTGAAGGGTTCTTCACGTTTACCTGTCATAGCCACACCCAGGTCCCTCCTTCCCCTTTCTCACACCCTGGATTCCACTCATCTTTTCTCTGTTTCTGTAATTTTGTCATTTCTAGAAAGTTAGGCAGAATGTAACTTTTCGGGACTGGTTTTTTTTACCTAGTTTAATGCCCTTGAGACGCATCCAAGTTGTTGCAAATATCTAGAGTTTACTTCTTTTTTCTTGCTAAGTAGGTTCTGCCCGCTAGCATCACACTCAGTTGTGTAGCTGCTCGTGACAACTGGAAATCGAGTAGACTGAGTCCTTTCACTTTACTCTTCTTTTTCAAAATTGTTTTAGCTATATTAGTTCCTTTGTCTTTCCATATATGTTTTAGAATAATCTTGTCTATCTCTATAAAAGATGTTACGAGGATTTTCATAACAATTGTGTTAAACTGGTATATTTGGAAAGACAACATCTTTACTATGTTAAATCTTCCCACCCATGAACATGGGTCTCTCTCTGTTTAATGATTTCTTCTTTGGTTTCTTTCATCAGTGTTGTGTAGTTACAGCATACAAATCTGATACATGCTTTATTATATTTACACCAAAGTATATACAATTTTTGGGTGATTGTAAATTGTGCTATGTATTTATTTATTTGGGGGGTCAGAGTCTCACTCTGTTGCCCAGGCTGGAATGCAGTGGCACACTGATGGCCACTGCAGCTTCAACCTGCTGGGCTCAGGCAATCCTTTGGCACTATATTTTTAATTGTGATGTCCATATGTTCATTGCTGGTATACAGAAATAGAATTGGTTTTTGTATGTTTGTTTTGCATCCTGTGACCACGCTGAACTCAATTATTAGTATTAGGAGTTTCTTTTTATAGGTTACTGGGATTTTCTAGGTAGACAATTCTGCTATCCACTAAGAAGAACCATTTTATTTCTTCCTTTGTAATCTGTATTCCTTTTCTGGCCCAATTATACTGGCTAGACCTCCTAGCACGGTGTTTAATAAGAGTGGTGAGAGCAGACATCCTTGCCTTGCTTTCTGTGGGGGGGGCATTTAGCCTTTCACCATTAAGTACAGTGTTAGCTGTAAACTTTTTGTGGATACTCTTTATCAGGTTGAGGAATGTCCCCTTGATTCCTATTTTTCTAAGAATTTTTACCATAAATGGGTGTTGGATTCTGTCAGATGCTTTTTATGCATCAATTGATATAATCACATGACTTTTCCTCTTTAGTCTGTTAGGTAAAATATATCTACTACTTTTTGAAGACTGAACCAGCCTTGCATTTCTGGAGTAAACCCCACTTGGTCACAGTATATAATTCTTTTTATATGTTGCTGAATTCTATTTTCTAGTGCGTTGTTAAGGAATTTTCTGTGGATATTCATCAGGGATATTTGTCTATAGTTTTCTTTTTCTTTCTTTTTTTTTTTTTTTTGGCACTGTCTTTGCTTGCTTTTGGTATGAGAAAAGTACTAGCTTCACAAAATAAATTGGGAAAACATTCCCTTCTCTTCTATGTCCTAGAAGAGATGTGTACAAATTGGTGTTAATTCTATTTTAAACATTTGGTAGAGTTCACCAGTAAAACCATCTGGCCTAGAGACTTCTTATTTGAGGGGTTTAAAATAACAAATTCAATATTAAGAACTGTGGGCTATTCAGGCTGGGCTTGGTGGCTCAACCTGTAATCCCAGCACTTTGGGAAGCCAAGAAGAGTGGATTGCCTGAGCCCATGGGTTCGACCAATCTGAGCAACTTGGTGAGACCTCATCTCTACAATAAATCAAAATTAGCCAGATGTGATGGTGCACAACTGTAGTTCTGGCTATTTAGAAGGCTGAGGTGGAAGGATTGCTGGAGCCCAGCAGGTCGATGCTGCCGTGACTGTGAGTGTGCCACTGCACTCCAGCCTGGGTGACAGAGTGAGACTCCAACTCAAAAAAATAATAATAATTATTATGGGCTATTCAAATGATTTATTTCTTTTTTTTTTGAGTTGGAGTCTCACTCTGTTGCCCAGACTGGAGTGCAGTGGCCGGGGCACTGCAGCCTTGACCTGCTGGGCTCCAGCGATCCTTCCGCCTCAGCCTTCCGAGTAGCC
>NW_007253738.1:187541-188388 GCF_000164805.1 Carlito syrichta | reverse complement strand
CCGGAATTACAGGCGCGCGCTACCGCGCCCGGCTAATTTTTTGATTTTATTGTAGAGATGAGATCTCGCCTGCCCAGGCGGGTCTCAAACCCGCGGGATCAGGCAGTCCACTCACCTCAGCCTCCCAAAGGCGCGGGATTACAGGCTGAGCCACCGAGCCTGGCTATGATTTATTTCTTATTGGTTGAGTTCTGGTAGATTGTATTTTTCAAAAATTTGTTCATTTCATCAAAATTATATTTATGTGTGTAGAGTTGTTCATAGTATATTCTTATTATGCATTTGACGTGTGTGGGGCCCCTAGTGATATTCCCTGCTTCATTCCTGATATTGGTTATTTGTGTTTTCTCTCTTTTTCTTTGTCAGTCTTGCCAGAAATTTGGCAATTTTATCAATCTTTTCTAAGAATAAACTTTTTGATTCATTGTTTTTTTTTCCTGTCAATTTTCTGTTTTTAATTTCATTGTCATAGCTTTATTATTTTCTACATTCTGTTTGCTTTGTGTTTATTTTGGTCTTTTCTGGATTCTTGAGGTGGGAGCTTATATTATTGATTTGAGAGATACAGGATGTGCTTCTGACCACAGTACACTCGAGCTAGAAACCAACAATATAAAATATCAAAGATAAAGCCTCAAGGAACTTAAAAAAATACAGTGACTTGAATAAAAATGAATGTATAGCATATTATAATTGATGTGTATGTTTTTAATTATTTAAAATTTGTTGAGGTTTGTTTTTTGTCCAGAATATCATGTTATCCTTGTTTTGTGAGCACTTGAAAAGAACATATATTCTATTGTTCTATAAATATTGATTATAAGTTACTGGTTGATTTATCAATTAT
>NW_007253738.1:147153-187346 GCF_000164805.1 Carlito syrichta | reverse complement strand
TTGTTTCTTAAAGCTTTCACATTTAATGAAATTGTTGATATGTTAGGTTGTACATTACCATTTTATTTTTTATTTTCTGTTAGTTCTCTTTGTGTTTTGTTCTGTATTTTCTTCCCTACCTTCCTGTGAATTCTTGAACCTACTTTTTACAATTCTGCTTTGATTTATGTATAGTACTGTTAAGTATATCTCTTTGTGCACTTTTTCTATTTATTACATTATCTATACATAGCATAGTCTATCTGTATCAGCATTTTAGCAGCTTAAGTAAAAAGTGGAAATCTCATCTCCTTTATGTCACCTTACCCTCCCTATTTATAATGTAATTGTCTTAAATGTTTAGTCTTAATAATGCATTTAACATAGTTGTCTTAAACATTTCTTCTACATTACATCCACATCAATTTAGGTTGTAATTTTTGTTTCAACCATCAAACATAATTTTAAAAATTCAAGAGGATAAGGAAAATGTATTGTATTTATCTATATCTTTACTCTTTTCTTGTTCTTTTTTTCTTCCTAATGATTGAGAAAGAAAAGTGACTCAGAGCAGTCTGAGGAATGTGAGTTATGCAAAATTTATCAGGCCCAGAGAGACATGAGCATGAGATTTCAGACACATCCCCAGCAGCCATGTCCAGGGTTAAATTTTTTTTTTTTTTGAGTTGGATTCTCACTCTGTTGCCTAGGCTGAAGTGCAGTGGCACACTCACAGCCGCCCCAGCTTCAAGCATCAACCTGCTGGACTCTAGCAATCCTTCCGCCTCAGCCTTCCAAGTAGCCAGAACTACAGGCATGTGCTACCATGCCTGGCTAATTTTTCATTTATTGTAGAGACAAGGTCTTGCCAAGTTGCCCAGCCTGGTCTCGAACCCTTCAGGCTCAGGGAATCCACTCACCTCGGCCTCCCAAAGTGCTGGGATTACAGACTGAGCCACCGAGCCCGGCCCAGGGGTAATTTTTAAAAGACATTTTGGTTGTTCTTCCCTTTCCTGTAGTTTCCAGACTAACTGGTATACTGCCTAAAATATTACTACAAGTTGCACAATGTGGCCCTCACCCATTATCTTTAAGGAATTTGTGATACAAAGAACAGGTTATAGCCAATCAATAGCTTGTTATTTTAATAAACTGAAGTAAATTCTTGGTAGACAACTTAAGAGCTGCCCTTTCTTTTTTCCTTTAAAAAGCCACTTGTGCCAGGCATGGTGGCTCACATCTGTAATTCCAGCACCTTGGGAGGTGGAGGTGAGAGGATTGGCTGAGGTCATGGGTTCAAGACCAGCCTGGGCAGCATGACGAGACCTCATCTCTACAATAAATCAAAAAATTAACTGGGTATGGTGGCGCACGCCTGTAGTTCCAACTACTTGGAAGGCTGAAGCAGAAAGATTGCCTGACCCCAGTAGGTTGAGGCTGTGGTGGCCGTGAGTGTGCCACTACAATCCAACCTGGGCGACAAAGTGAGACTCCAACTCAAAAAAACCAAACTAAAACAAAACAAAACAAAACAAAACACCTGTAACCGCTACTAATCAGAGAATATAGTCAGGGCAACTTGAATCTATGTCTCCTGTGCCGCAGTCCTCAAACTTGGCCCAAATAAACTCTCTGGTTATATAAATTTTGCCTCGGTTTCTTACTTTAGGTTGACATGATCTAAGATCCTTTCTTTTATTCATTTTTATCCCTTAGCCATTATTTTAGAGTAGGTCTGCTGACAACATATTCTCTTAGTGTTTCTTTGTTTGTTTGTTTTGTTTTGTTTTTTAAGTCAGAGTCTCACTCTGTCACCCAGGCTACAGTCTCAACTGCTGGGTTTAGGTGATCCTTCCACTTCAGCCTTCCAAGTAGCTGGGACTACAGGTGTGTGCCACCACACCCAGCTAATTTTTTGAAATTTTATTGTAGAGACAAAGTTTCACCAAGTTGCCCAGGCTGGTCTCAAACCCCTGAACTCAGGCATTCCTCTCACCTCTGCCTCCCAAAGTGCTGGGATTACAAGTATGAGTCACCACACCTGGCCTCTTAGTGTTCTTTTATCTGAAAATGTCTTCATTTCTCCTTCATTCCTCTTTATGTTTTCTTTGGACATATGATTCTGGGCTGACAGTTTTGTTGTTGTTGTTTTGTTTTGTTTTTCCCAGTACTTGCAAAATGTGTCATTTCCTTCTGGATTCTTTGGGTTCTAATGAGAAATTCATCATTATTCAATTGTTTTTCCCTATAGGTACATGTGATTTCTCTAACTTTCAACATTTTTTTCTTTGTCTTTAGTTTTCAGAAGTTTAGTTATAACTTGTCTTGGCATGGATTTCTTTGGGTTTGTCCTGTGCAGAGTTAACTCAATTTTTTGAATATATAGATTTATATCTTTTGCCAAATTTAGGAAATATTTAACCACTTTATTTTTAAACTACTTTTTAAGTCATGTCTCTTTCTCCTCTCTCTGGGATGCCAATGACATAATATCAGATCTTTGAGTATAATTCTACAGTTCTCTGAGTCTGTTTATTTCTTTTTGTTGTTCAGATTAGGTAATGTCTACTGTTCTATCTCCGTGTTCACTGATTCTTTCCTCTGTCTCCTCCATTGTGCTTTTGAGTCTGTCTACTGAGGGTTTTTAGATTGTTTTTGCATTTTTCAGTTCCAAAATTTCCATTGAGTTCTTCTTTATACCCCTATTTCTTTGCAAGAACTTTCAGTTTTTCTAATTTATTTCAAGTGTTTTTGCATTGCTTGTCGAAGCACTTTGTGATATTTGATTTAAAATCTTTGTCATGTCCTTGTCTGCCAGTGTCAGTGTTCTTGTTGTTTTGCTCTCTCCACAACACATGACATGGTCAGTTTAAAGCCATTTTACTAGGTGTGTGGTGGTATTACATTGTGGTTTTAATTTTTATTTCTCTAATGACTAATGTGAATTTTTTTTTCTTAATGTTGAAAATCATTTTTTGTAATGAGTTGCTTATTTTCTTATTACTGTACCATCATTGGTTTTTAAGAAGCTTCCTAGCACCCAGAACACTCCTTGACATGGCATATGAGGTTTGTGTAATATGGCCCTTGCCGTCTTTCCAACTTCATCTTTTACTTGAGTACTATACTTAGGGCCTCATGCTTTGCTGAAAAAAATCGTAATATCATAATAGACCTCCTTCATATTCCTACTTCCAAATATATAACCCTACCTGCACCTTTTGCTCTTGATTCCATCCAGATAAAATTGGAGAGGTGTCTCTCCTACTAACAAAGATCAGTTCCTTTATAGGAGTTTGTGATCCCATTTTTCTCTCATGGAATTGTTGTTTAGGACTTATATCCTTTCATAATTTTCCTTCTGTTGTGTGCTATTGATATTTCATTCCTACTTGATCATTTCCCCAGTAAGTATTTTGCGTTATTATCTCCCATCACAAAGAAACAAGAGAGCATCTCTTGTCCCCTGAGGACCTGCTAGCTCTTATGTCATTACTTTGGTTATTTTCATAATCAAACTTCTCAAAAGCATTGTCTACAAATGCTGACTCCCTTATTTTCTTCCTGCTCCCCCTTCCCTGCACTCTGGTCTGGCTTCAGTCCCCGCCACTCCGCTAAACTGCTCTTGTGAAGGTACCAGTGACCTCCTTGTTGCTAAATACAATTTATCATCTCGTGTGGCCATTCTACACTGTCTTCATATGTTTTCTGACATTCCACTCTTATTTCATTAGCTGCTTCTCAGTTTTGTTAATAGTGTGAAAAGTCCACTCACCCCTCACGTACAGCCCACGCTTCTCCCCAGAGCTCTGGCCAGAAGCCCCACCGGCCTTCTAGCCACCTCCGCCCAGGCCACCCGTAGCCCAGCCACTGGCTTCTCCAGCTGTGGAGTACAGTAGCTTCCCTGAGGTCTTCAGGTATTAGCTTACATCTCTCTCAGCCTACCTGAGTACTGATTCCTTGTCAGAGCAACCTGATTATTTTGTTCAACAATCTGTAATTATCTGTTCATGTCACTTGAGTAGACTCTTGTCTCTTCCATTGTAATAAACCCTCTTGAACAGCAACTTTGTGTCTCAGGGTTTTAGCCCCAGTGCCTGGAACAAACAAGGGCACAATAAATAGTTGACAACTTCAATTCAGCAAGCACTTTGGGTGCAAATATTCACATTCACACACACATAGGCTTTTTTCCTTCTCACATGGAGTCTTTCTCTCCTTCTCTTTCTTCCTCCCCTCTCTCTTTCTCTTTTCCTTCCCCTCTCTTTCCATCTCTCTCCCCCTTTCTCTCTCTCTGTCCCTCTCTCTCTCTCTTTCTCCTTCTCTCCCTCCCTCTCTTCCTCTCTTTCTCTTTCTCTCTCACCCTCCATAGATTCCTTATTTGTGAACCCACGTACTCACTAAAATTTATTTGTAATCCCCAATTCAATACTTTCAAGTGCACAAAGAGGTGAAAATTTTGAATTTCCAACACACATATTCCCAACTGCCTTCTGGTTTCAGGTCATGCTGTAGCAAAGTGTTCTTTTCACAGTCTCTTTAGTGTCACATTTTTTTTCCACATTTTTGTGCTTTTCGGTGGTGATTTCACTGTTTAAAATTGCCCCAAGTATAGTGCTGTAGTGCTGTGTAGTGTTTCTAAGAGCAAGAAGGCTGTGATGTGCCTTTTGGAGAAAAAAACTTATGTTAGATAAGCTTCGTTCAGCTATGAGTTATATATAGTACTGTTAGCCATGAGTCATTAATTACTCTACTATATATTAAATAAATTGCCTGTTTTTAATCAGAAACACACATAAAACAAGGTGGTGTATTGATGGGGTGATGAAAAAGCTATATCCTAATACTCACACGAACCTAGGCCTGTCTTTCCCCCAGGAGCAATGGTTCAATAGTCACTAATTCACTGTTTGCAGCAAGAAACAAAAATAAAATCCTAAGCCTCCCAACTGACAAAATGGACTCCCTCTTTGCCAAGGGGACCCCAGAGAGATCTTTAAAATCAAGTTCCCCTCTCGTCCTCGGCGCTGCCTACCGAGGTGGCAGCCATCTCCTACCCGGCGTCATGATTGCCCTCAGACCCCTGGTGAAACCCGAGATCGTCAAAAAGAGGACCAAAAAGTTCACCTGGCTCCAGTCAGACCAATATGTCAAGATTAAGCATAACTGGCGGAAGCCCAGAGGTATTGACAACAGGGTGTGCAGAAGATTCAACGGCCAGATCTTGATGCCCAACACTGGCTACGAGAGCAACAAGAAAACAAAGCACATGCTGCCTAGTGGCTTCCGGAAGTTCCTGGTCCACAATGTCAAGAAGCTGGAAGTGCTGCTGAAGTGCAACAAACTTATTGTGCTGAGACTGCTCGCAACGTTTCCTCCAAGAACCGCAAAGTCACTGTAAAAAAAGCAGCCCAGCTGGCCATCAGAGTCACCAATCCTATTGCCAGACTGCGCAGTGAAGAAAATGAAGACAGTTCATGCACGTTTTGTGTTTAAATAAAACCATAAAAACTGAAAATAAAATAAAATAAAATCAAGTTCCCAGCCTTGACGGGATGGGAGACTGGACTTGCATTTATGTAGACGGCCCCCTTGCTAACCACCTTCAGACTTTCCTTCCCAAGGGTTAAACAAAAACCAGCCTTTCAACAGATTTGCCAGACTCTGAGGTTTCAACCCAGCAGCCAACCCACACACCTTCCTCGTGGAAGGCCGCTGACCCTAGACTAGCTCTGTCTGTTTCACAGAAGCTGCACACAGGACACCACTCTGCTCTGTTTCACCTTTTGACATGTAGAGCCAACTCATCCTCCCTTCTTTCTCCTGCTCTTGTCAGTCCAGGAGGTGAGCTCAGAGCAACTGTGGAGGGTGCACAGTAACCCAGAGGAAGCCCTTGACCTCTGCCAGAGCTGGATCTCATGTGTGAGAATCATTACTCCCCCCCCCCCGCAGCAGGTCTCATGGGCTCCTAGTATACTCCATCTGTACTTTATTTTTTATTTATTTATTTATTTATTTTTTTGAGTTGGAGTCTCACTCTGTTGCCCAGGCTGTAGTACAGTGGCACGCTCACGACCACTGCAGCCTCAGCCTTCTGGGCTTGGGTGATCCTTCAGCCTCAGCATTCCAAGTAGCTGGAACTACAGCTACACGCCAACACACCCAGCTAATTTTCTGATTTATTGTAGAGATGAGATCTTGCCAAGTTGCCCAGGCTGGTCTTGAACCCATGAGCTCAGGCAATCCTTTTACCTTGGCCTCTCAATGTGCTGGGATTATAGGCGTGAGCCACCACTCCCAGCCCACCTATACTTTAAATTAACCTTTAAAAATGTTTGTATGTAAGATTAGACTATAGTCTGTATTTCAAATATGACTTTAGAGACCCTTTTAAATTCTGGAGGAGCATGGAAGAGTGGAGTGTTCTAACATCGCCAAGGTGTCTGTGTGCTCCTCGTTGACCACTTGCCACCTTCATTGTGAAGATGTCAGGCAGCAGCCAACTGGGACAGCAGGACTTGGCACCCAGCCATGGGTCCTTGGGCGTCTGGTCCCCTCCCTGAAGAGAGGCCATTCTGTCCGTGCTGTCCAACCAGATACCCCAGGCAGGCTCTCCTCCACACATGACACGAGGCCCTCCCTGCCCTACGAGCAGACCAAGGGCTCTGTGTAGGTGAAGTGAGTTTCCCCACATCCATGCTGAGACCCAACTGTTGGGTGTTGGCCTCCATGGGGCAAGAAGTTAACATAGGCAGACTGTCTCCTGCTCCCACCCCTTGTCCTTTTGAAGTTGGGGATGGTTTAACAAAAAACTTGGAAACTTTGTAGATGTGTTCCTTCATGGATTCCAGGGCCATAGGGGTGCACCACCATCCAGGCACCAAAGCAAGTGAGCAGAAAACAGCACAGCACAGCAGCCATCCACACGCAAAGTGCCAGAGTATCAGAGTCTTCTCTCCAGATGTTCAGTAGGGTAGTCTTCATAAGCCTTCCCAAAAGAAAAGCTTATTTCTTTCAGCCTCAACAGGCCATGTGTACAGAGCTGTTTATTTTTCAGATTCTTCAATAGATTTAAAGGCACATTTTCCTAAAGTATTTGACCACCAGAGACTGAATCCTGGGCCATGTTTTCCTGGTGGTGTAGACATTCACAAACACGGTGTGATGCTGTGAGAGAAAGAGGTTCTGAGCAAGAAGAGAAACCTTCTGCTCCCTTCCTTCAGGGTCCTCTGAGGCTCCTCCAACCGGCTGTGGGGTTGATGCCTCAGCCAAGGAGGCTGCACCTGCTGGACACATGTAGAAGTTACATGGTCCTGGCTGTGGTGTGTGGGAGTTGGAAAGTGATTTCCAAGTGTCCATGTTCCCATCAAGCTTTCTGGGAAAATATTGTCCCCCGTCTGGAGCATTTGCTGGTCTCCCATGCCCCTGGTCCACTTTTCATGCTGTAAGACTGAGGCGCGCAGAGAGGACAGCTTGGCTTCCCGCCAAGCAAACAAGAAGGTTAGGGTTACAACATTCAAGGTCAGCCGGAAGCAGGTTCCCACCCTTGAGACCCCACAGGCCTGCAGAGAACCAGCTTGTGTGGCTGCTCAGAAGAAAGGGTGGGGCTGCTCCACTTAGATGCTTGCTGCCCTGCGTCCTGGGCACTCACTCAGAATGAGAAAGACCTGTCCCAAGATGGCCACCAGATGTGCCCTGATCCCTTCCACAGATGGCCAAGGACATATCCCTCATCCTTTCCCCAGATGGTCCAGAACATGTCCTCATCCTTTTCCCAAAGGGCCCCAGGACATCTCTTCATTCCTTTCCCAGATAGCCACAGAACGTGCCCTCATCCTTCCCAGATGACTGCAGGATGTGCCCTCATCCCTCCTCCAGATGGCCCTGGACCTGCCCTCATCCCTTCCAAAGATGGCTGCAGGTCATGCCCTCAGCCCCTCCCCAGATGGCCCTGGGACATGTCTTCATCCCTTCCCCATATGACTTCAGGACATACCCTCAAGCCTTCGTAGATGGCTGACGGATATTCCCTCATCCCTTCCTCAGATGGCTGCTGAACTTACTCTCATTCTTCCCCTAGATGGCCCCAGTACGTGCCCTCATCTCTTCCTCAGATGTGCCCAGGATGTGCCTTCATGCCTTCCCCAGGTGGTCCCAAGCCATGCCCTCATCACTTCCTCAGATGGCTGCTGGACTTGCTCTCATTCCTTTCCCAGATGGCCCCAGGACATGCCCTCGTCCCTTTCTCAGATGACTGCAGGACATAGCCCTCATCCCATCCTCAGATGCCCCCAGGAAGTGCCCTCATTCCTTCCCCAGATGGCTCCTGGACATGTCTTCATTCCTTCCCCAGATGGTCCCTGGACATTCCTTCATCCCTTCCTCAGTTGGGCTGCAGGATATGATTCTCATTTTCTTTGGCCCTCAGAAATGCCTCTCCTTTTGGGACGCCTGTAGTGTCCTGGTTGCCAGTGCTTTCCTGTTGGTTTTAATATTGTTGTTTTGGGCAGGACTTTCTCTGTTCTGCTCTCTTAAATGTGTGCCTGGCATTCAGTGGTGTTCAGTAAATGAATGGGTGCATTCCTCCCACATGTGCAGGTAACCATTGGCACTACCTGGCCATGTGACACGGGACAGATTGTGTCCCTTCTCTGAACCTCCATTTCTCAGACTACATGGTTTTGGGGGGACTTGGTGATTCTGTGTCATGAAGCACCTGAGGAAACAAGGCTACGCTGTGAACCAGCAGACAGGCAGCAAGACATCTGGTTCCATCAGTGTCCAGAGAGCAGTGTCATCCAGGCCAAGACCAGAGCCAAACTAGCACATTCAGCAGGACCTGTCACAGGGGAGATGATCATGATGGAGAGATCAGCTAAGTCATAAAACCAAAGAGGACAGAAGGGCAGAGTCCAGTAGACAGTGGGTTGGTCTCAAGGGCCCTTAGGTCAACAGGCTTCCTGAGGGACTTGAGTGTCAGGGCAGGGGCCTTGGGGATCTTGTAGGGAAGGGCTGCCATCCTGAGGAGTTGATGGTCAGATTAGATTTGGGGGAGTGCCAGTAGAGAGAGGCCCAGGGTGGGATATCAAGGCTTTTCCACTCACACTTGTATGGCGCTATCCAAGTGGGGACTGGCTCCGCACTCATGCCCTTTCTCAGTCAGTCTCACATTAGTTCCCTGGGGCACTGAGGTGCTCCCATCAGCGTGTCCCAAGGTAAGGGTGAGCAACCCTGAGGAAACAAAAGGCTCCTGGTCTCACGGGAGCAGCTCTCTCTAGTAGGTGGGCGTCTTGGCCGGGGCACCCAGAGCAGATGCACGCCACATAACACACGTGGACGCTCCCCCGGCCCCCACATGGGAGCTGGATATAGTCACTTTAAACAGCAGTGGAGAACCCACAGACCCACCTCAGCCAGGAGGTAGAAGCCCGCCCCACCGGAGTCACATTGCTGTCATGAGAAAGGCACCTCACACCCCTCCCCAGGACCCACTGGCTCAGTCTAATTTTGAAAACTCAGAAGGCAAGTCCAAACAGAGCTATTCAAGGAAACTCAGGCCACTGCTGTGGACCCAAAGGGCTAAGGAGACGTCCAACTAGACGCAGTGTGGACCCTGGATGTGTCCAGGCAGAGAAGAAGGGTGTTTATGGAAAACTGGCAAAATCTGAACAAGGTCTTAAGCTTAGTAATGGCATTGCACCAACAACCCTCAAACCCAGAATCAAACCGAGAGCTCAGCTTCACTTACAATCTCACACACACACAGACACACACAACTTAAGAATACACTTAACCAAGGAGGTGAAAGAGCTCTTCTACAGGGAGGACTATAAAACACCAATGAAAGAAGTTGTAAATGACACAGATGGAAGAACACCCCATGCTCATGGACTGGAAGACTCAGTATTGTTAAAATGACCGCACTGCCCAAAGCAATCTACAGATGCAACACAATCCCTATCAAAATACCAACATAATTTTTCAAATAACTAGAAAAAAAAGTCAGAGTTTATATAGAATAAAAAAAGAGCCTGAATAGACAAAGCAATCCTAAGTAAAAAGAACAAATGCAGAGTCATCACACTGTCTGACTCCAAATTATACTACAAGACTATAGTAACTAAAATGGCATGGCACTTGCACAAGAATAAACAGCTAGATCAATGGAACAGAATGCAGAACCCAGAAATAAAGCCACATACCTATAACCAACTGCTCTTCAACAAAACTGTCAAAAATAACAACAGGTAAAGGACACCTTGTTCAACAAATGGTTCTGGGCAAACTGGCTAGCCATTTGCAAAAGACTGAGACTGGACCTCTACTTCTCACCATGTACAAAAATTAATTCAAGATGGATTAACGACTTAAATGTAAAACCTGAAACTATAACAATTCTAGAAGAAAACCTAGGAAACACTCTTCTGGATATGAGCCTAGGTAAAGAATGTATGATGAAGACCTCAAAAGCAATTGCAACAAAAGCAAAAATAGATAAGTGGGACATAAACTATAAATCTTCTGCATAACAAAAGAAATAATAGAGTGAACGGAAAAACTATGGAATGGGAGAAAATATTTGCAAATTATGCCTCAAAGGACTAATATTCAGAATCTACAAGGAACTCAAACAGCATGTAAACAACAAACAATCCCATCAATAGGTGGGGAAAGGACATGAATAGACACTTCTCAGAAGACACATGAGCAGTTAACAAACATGAAAAATGCTCAGCATCACCAATTATCAGAGAAATGTAAATTGAAGCCACAATGAGCTATCACCTTACATGAGAAAACAGTATGGAGATTCTCAAGAACTAAAAATAGAATTACCATTTGACCCAAAAATCCTACTACTAGGTATCCACCCAGAGGAAAAGAAATCATTGTAGATATATAAAAAAAATACCTGTACCCATGTTCTTTGTAGCACTATTCACAATAGCAAAATCATGGAACCAACTGAGATTCTCAAACAGGCGCTCTCCTGAGGCCACCAACAGTGATTGGATAAAGAAAATGTGGTACACATACACTGTGGAATACTACATATGTACAAAAAGAACAAAATTAGGCCCTTTGTAGCAGCCTGGATGGAACTGGAGAACATCGATCTTTCATAATCATATTTCACCTCTCAGAATAGGACTCTAGGCAGTATTGACCAACTTAAATAAATATAACAAAGCTATATATGTAATTTTGAGCTCTTTAACAGCCACATTTTAAAAAGTACAAGTTAAAAATGTGAAATGAACATTAATAAGGTAGTCTAGTTTACTTATATCCTATGTGAACTCACTCAGAAACAGAAAACCAAACACCTCATATTCTCACTTACATGGGGGAGCTAAGTGGCCACAAAGATGGAAATAACAGACACAGTGAGGAGAAATGGAGGAGGGTTAGGGTTCAGAAATTACTTATTGGGCACAATGTTCACTCTGAGACCCAATCCCTGCCACTACACAATATGTCCATGGAACAAACATGCTCTTGTGCCTCTGGAATCTAAAATTTAAAAAAAATTAAAAAGATTAAAAAATGGTGTTGTGCCAATGTAAAATCTTAGCTTTGACACATGTGCCAACGTTCACTCTTGCTTCTGATACATCTTGTGTCAATGTAAACTCTTAGTAGTTTTGATACATGTGCCAATGTTAATTCTTAGTTTTGACACATGTCAATGTTAATTTCTAGTTTTGATACATGTACCGTGGTTACTCAAAATTTTGACATTGGGGAAATCTGGGTGAAGGGTATTTGGGAACTCTGTTCTATCGTTGCAACTTTTCTGGAAATCTAAAATTATTCTAAAACAAAAAATTTGGGGAAAGAAAGCACCCGCAGTTGTGCGCCAGCCCCAGAGTGCTTCAGCCACCGCTTGCTTGGGCTAGCTGCCTCAGTTTCCCTTCTCTGCTTCACTGGAGTGTCTTGCTCTCGCTGGCCCTTGGGTCAGCCATGCAGCAAATTATGCCTTCTCTGGACATGGCTTCTCAGGTGGCCCTTGTTAGACTATTCGTGCACAGCAGCGTCGTGCCACCCCGATCCACTCTCCAGCCTTGGAGCCATGCCCAGTGCCTCCGTGTGCCCAGGAGGGTCTAAAGACCGGGCAGGCTGTGTCCATGGCCTTCCTCACAAGAGCGCCTGTTTGGGAATCTCGGCCCAGGTCGGCTCCCTAGCCATCTCAGCTGCCGACAGCCAGCCAACTGGAAAGTTCCAACTGAAAGTCTGTGCTCATCAACCTGCCCTCATCAGTAAATTCCTGGAGGGCCCAGGCTCAGACAATGCTTGTATTCAACTTGAAAGCTGACATATTTGAAGACAAAGCCCCTGCCATATGTCTGCAAGCAAGATCCAAGCAGAGTGGTGGGCGTGTGGGGAGGGGCAGAGCAGACAAGTCTCCCCTCTCCCAAGACTTTGATGGAGGATTACTCAGGGCTGCAGACATAAAGGGAAGTGCTTCTCACTCCTCCCAGGTCTGTTAGCCACTGCAGGTCAGCCAAGGTAAGCAAGGACCAGCAGACCCCAGCTTTGTGTTAGCCAGCTGACCTATGTCCAGGACCATGAGCTGGATTGCCAGGGGCACAGGAACCTGGGAAACCCCCGAGCAGCTCCCTGCGCCCGCTCTGGCATTGGCCCTTTAAATGTCTTATTTCATCTTGTTTACTTGTAGCGGCAACTCTCTTTTGTCATGCATATGGAAAACCAGCAGCTTAGAAAGGTGAAATTATTTTCCCAAGTCACACTAGCTAGGAAGTGGATGAGGTTGTATCTGACCCCAAGCCCATAAGATCGCTGATCTTCCAGCTTCTTATAGTTCACTGAAAGCTGAAAACAATAGCACGATAGCTGAGAGTTCAAGCTCTGAAGTAAGACCACAAGACATGACTTTCGGCTCCCATTCACCCAGGTATGCCACCTTGGAGGAGTCACTTAATCTATCTGTGCCTCAGTTTCCATATCTGTAAAATATGGGGATAATAGTAGTGTCTATTTCATCAGATTAAGTGAATTAATTAACATATAAAACTTAAAGCAGTACCTGACATATAACAAGTGGTCATTAGTTGCCATTATTAGAATTAATTCTTATATTTGGAGAATTATTACAATGAGGATAATGGTCTACCTTTCCAGGCTTGTCTTCTATTTATCTTCTAGAATAAGCTACGGTTTTCCAGACTTTCTCTCTGATTTCCTCCCTTGACATCTTTATTCACTGTGTCCATAGGCCTTGCTAGGTGTTACAGGTGACAGAGAAGCACAACTAAAAGTGATTTAGACAATGGGGGGGCTTTAGCAAAGCTTGTCTCAGACCACTTTCCTCTATTTCTCTGTTTTGTGCTGTGTGGTATTTGCTGGCTGTGTGCCCCGGCTCCCTCGGCACTGATGGAGTTACAGGCCTGCCTCGGAAAGACTCATTTAATTCAGGAGGATGGGATATGCTGAATAGCTCAGGCCTCACCAAGGTTCCTTCCCCCACCCCGTCAGAATTCTACTCACCCTTTCAGGTCCATCCCAAATGCCCACCTGCCTCAGTGCATTTGTGTTGAGTGAATGAAATTCCCTCTTCCTAAAACTTTTTCTGATACTACTGGTAAAACACACTTTCTGCCTTCTCCCAGCTTCCACAGACCTTGTTTGCATCCTCCTTTTGGCATTTAGGATGTGCCTTGCTCTGGTAGCTGTTTGTATGTTTGCTCTGATCTTTCCATCATACTGTCCCATACATGGTACGAGTCTGCTGTTCTCCTCCCCTTTTTCCTAGTGTGCAAGAAACCAAACAAGTCTCTTAGTGATTTATTTAATAGATGAGAAGGAGGTGAATGGTAGATTAATAGACTGTAGAAAACACTTAGGTGCTGAATTGTGGATCTAAAGCATGGATCAGTGTGAAAACCCTGAGGAAGAGAGAGGAACCTCCAAGAACCCAGGCACACCAGCCTCTGGGGTTCAGCAAAGGAGGCCGGAAGAGCAGGAGGTGGGACCCAGCCGTGGGGGATGTGGCTGCTACCTGTGCCCTCTGTGCCATGCTGGGCACGTGGCCCCAGTGTGGCACCATCAGAAGGTTGGCAACACTTTGCAAAGGAGAATGAGGGAAGGGGCTTCATCCTGAAGGCTTTGAGAAACCACCAAGCATTTAAATGGGGGGATGGGGAGAGATTGAGGTGAACCCATCACTTCAGCAGTTGTTTGAGGCTCAACTGGGAGAAGTGAGAGCAGTTCAGGGCTGAGGCTGGGCACTAACCAAGAGTTGTGTTGAGGGAAGGGGTGGCTCCAGAGTGCTCAAAGGACAGCTCAGCAGCAGGATGTGGTGATGCCGGTGTGGGAGGAGGAGCCATGGCCAATTTTCCTTCCTGTGGAGTCTGAGATGCCCAGAGCCCCAGGGCTCCTGGCTGCCCCAGGTTCCTCTCCTTTCCTCTCCCCTCCATCCCAGTGCACGTTAGAAATAGGCACAAAGGGCAGGGCTGGGAGCCAGGCCAAAGGAGGGCCTATGTGGGACCAGGGGGCTGCTGGGGTTGGCCACTCTAGGCAAAGAGCCCCTGAGCTCCTGCAGCCCATCTTCGCTTACCTGGACTTAAATGCCTCATCTGGTAAGAAAGTGAGTCTTGTGGGCCCTGTGCCCTGAAGCCCCTGGGGGCCCTGTGTGTGGGTGGCATGGCTGCCAGGAAAGGGTGGCATCCTGTCACAGGCCAGAGGTCAGAGGTGACCAGTGACCAGGCAGGGAATTGCAGGAGGCCGTGGCCGACTGCATCCACTACCAGGCTACAGGGCTGTCCTGTATGCTTTTCCAGGGAGGGGCAGGGAACGCGGGACCTTTCCCAGATCCCAGGATCTTTTATGTGTTTCTTGGCGGGAATAGTAACAACCACTCACCATCACCATAATGACATAAACAGTCATGATTTATTGGGCACTGTGACCCAAAATTCACACCTATTATCTGACCCAATCTTCACTATCCTCCTTTGAGGTAGGTACTATCATTAGGCCCACTTTAAAGGTGAGAAAAACTGAGTCACGCAAATCAGATAACTTGTTCTTACACACCTGAGTTTTGGCCGCAGGTTAGAGATTAGGATGTGGTACCACCATAATCCATGCAAGCAAACACCACCCTGCATTCCATGGGAGAATTTGGCTTTCCCAATGATGGGGGGGGAATAAAAAGAGTTTTTTCCCCTTGGGAATTTGGGAAGTGTGTTCATGTGCCCAGATATAGAAGGAAAGAGATCAACACCTTTTAGAAAGAGAGAGAAAACGAGGAACGTTCTCACTTGGGCACTGCTAGAGGAACCTGCAATTGCCTTAGCGCTGAGCTGGCATTCCATGGTATCACTGAAAAGTGAAGATTTTCACTGTGAACAGAAGCTGTCTGTTGCAATTATATTGGAGTCAAAGAGATACCCCCAAGGTCACAGCCCAGGGCTCTTGTTATAAGCACTGGGACATGTTGTCTTGAACAAGAAACTGGCACGCCCCCAAGGCAATTGTATATCATTGTTTTCTGAGTCAGTCTGCAAGAGTCGAAACTTCAGCCTCATGAAATAAATTAACAAAACAGTATTTCCTAATGTTAGCATAGATATAAAGAAGCTCTAATGCAGCAGCACTGTGAGATGTATTAGTTACAGAAAAGCTGGCTGTCATGACAAGCCAATCCTGAGGTCTCAGTGGCATAACACTATAGAAGTTTCTTTCTTGTTCATGCGAAGTTCATGATAGGTGTTCCTGGTGAGTGGCTATAGTAATGGTGGGGGTAGGTCTCTGCTCCACGTGATCATTCATGCCCTCAAGCTGATGGAGACTCTGCCATCTTCCACAGGCAGTTTTCAAGGTTGTCCTGGTCTCAGTATCTAGCTGGCAAGTGGGAAGAAGGAGCACATGGAGGACCTGTCTTAGTCAGCCAGGCTGACTAACAAAGGATCACAGAGTGGGCAGGCTTCAACAAAAAGAGTTTATTTCCTCACAGCTCTGAAGGGTGGGAATCTGAGATCAAGGTGTCAGCATGGTTAGGTTCCTTCAGGGAGGGCTTTCTCCTTGAGTTGCAGGTAGCCGCCTTCGTGCTGTGTCCTCGCTTGGCCTTGCCTTGGTGTGTGCACGTGAAGAGAGAAATCTTTCTTTTTCTTGTAAAGTCACCAGCCCTGTCTAATTAGGGCCCTACCCTTACAACTTCATTTAATTTACCACCAAAAGGCCCTATCTTCAAACATGGTCACACCAAGGGCAAAGGCTATGACCTGTGAGTTTTGGGGGCACATTAGATAACAGGCAACCTGGGAAGTTTTTATGAGCCAGGATTGGAAGAGGCATAATCTCTTTGGCCTGTATTCCGCTGTCCGAACTCAGTCCTGTTGCGCCCAACTGCAAGGAGCTGGGAGGTGTGGTCCAGCTGTGTCCCCGGGGGGGGGGGAGCATGAGTTGGGGAACAACTAGTCAGTCTTCCATGTCACATGTGTGTGACTCACCTGTCATGCTGAAAGAGAGATGGCATTTAAGGTGAATTTCAGCTTTGAAAATAATTGTACTTCATAACAGGCATAAGGTTGATGAAAGTGAATGTCTTAGTCATCTATTGATGCATGACAGAATACCCCCAAGTTTAGTGACTTCACATTACAGTTATCCTCTAGCAGTCTCCAAGTGTGGCTTTGCTGGGTGGTTCTGGCTCAGTGTCTCAGGAGGTTGTAGTCAAGCTATCAACTGAGGCTGAAGTCATCCCAAGGCTTGGCTGTGACCTTGACCTTGGTTGGAAGATCTGCTTCTCAAATGGTTGAATCCCATGCCTGGCCAGGTGGTGCCGGCTATCAGGTGGGATCTCAGCTTTTCACCCCAAGGACTCATCACGGGGCTGCTTGAGTGTCCTCACAACATGGCAACTGGCTTCTCCAGAGTAAGGAACCCAAGAAAGTGAGCAAGAAGAAGGCTCAGTGCTCTCTTATGACCTACTTTTAGAAGTAGCACATCTTCACTGCTGCATATTTTATTTGTAAGAAGTGGTTTGTGAAGTACTGCCACACACAGGGGGAGAGGAATTCCACTTTACCTTTTGAAGGAAGGAATATCATAGAATTTGTGGACATGGTTTAAAATCACTGTGGTGCATATAGCTACACTTAATCCTTAAAGACTTGACCCCCAAAGCAACCTGATCAATATCAGTTGGTGATCTTAACTTGGTTGGTTGGTTTGTAATCCAGTATAATCTGGTTACATACCAACTATGGGGATTTGGGCTAATTGCTGAGCTGCTTCGTGACTCAGTTTTGTCATCTGCTACACAGGGAAGACATGGCTGCACTGCTCCCAACTCCAGGGGACACCTTGTGCCTCCCGTGTGCACAAGGGCTTTGAAAACAGCAGAAGCTACCTAACGGACTAGGTGAAGACTAAAGGCAGCAAGAAGAGTTGGACACAGCACGGCCTCCTCACCCGGAGCCGTTTTGTCAGTCATGGCTGCAGCCTGCACCTGGGCCTGGTCACCTCTGAGCTTGTCATTTCACAAAGACCCACGGCTTCTCCACTTTCCTCCCTTCCCCAACGAGTGGCCTTAAGAATAGAAAGACTGTGGAGTCAGAGTTCAGTTAACTGGGCTTGTCACTGCCTTGGGGTTCAGTGGTTCTGTGGTAACGTTTCTCCCCACTCCCGCAGCATGTGGGATGTCTTGACATCCCAGCAGCGTGATGTTGCCCCAATTTTCCCTCTGCACTTTGTTTTCTCCCTCCACCTTTTGTGCCGGAGCTTCTGGTTTGGGGTTTTCTGGGCAGCGCCTGCACCACTGAGCTTCAGACTCTGAAGGAAGGAAGGCCAAGCGGCTTGGATGTCACCTGCTGAGCTTGGAGAAGAACTTGAGTGAAAATAATCCCTCTCTGCTTTGTTCTTCTCAGTTTGCTTTTTGTTTGCCTGACAGATGTTCAGCCTGGTCCACAGGCACTGACGGGCCTCTCTCAGGCTCCTGGGCGAGTCTCGGCTTATTGACTTCTCCACATCCACGTCGCTGTTATTGTTCCTGTGATGCTGAGAGTCCCTGCCCCCCCCCCACCTTCCTTTGGAAGCACTCATTCTCCTGGTGCACCCCAAATAAGGGGGCCAAGGCTGGGGGGCTTGGGAAGCGTAGCTGCAGGTAGTGTGGGACAGTCCTTATGTGGAATCTCTTTCCTTGTGACTTTAGCACATGTAAAAATACTAATGAGACCATATGTCCCTATTTCTTATTTAGAAGGTATTGTCAGTCTTCTAAGAGGGAAGGATTCTTCCTCTGTGATTCCTTTTAGTCTTTTCTTGTGTGCTCAGATGTTCACATTCACAAAATTTAGCCACAAAGTCTGAAGCCGAGGTGAACTATGCAATCTGGAAGCAGAGTCTGAGCTCTCATCTTGTTTAGTCTATTCAACAAAACCCCCACTGTCTATATCAAGTTGCAACTTTCAAGCGTTTGTATCCCAAGTAAACAATTAGGAAGACAAAGTGCTACATTATCTTGCTGAGATTAAAGTCATGGTCAACATATTTTCCTCTGTATGTTTCAACTTTGATACATGTATATCATATCAATACTGATATTTGTCCTATGATATGAATCTGTTCTCTCTCTCTATATGGCAGAGACTCAGAAATATGACCCGGAAAATACAAGTTTATTCTAGATGCTCAGAAAATACAAATAAGTAAAAAGAAAAAAGTGTAACATACTAACCAGAGTTAACCTACCCCTGCTAAAATTTTTCTATATGTCCTTCCTGACCTTTTCTGTGTGCGCATACATTTCTCATTCCCTCTACCACAACCACCTGCCACAAGCACCATCATCTCTGCAGGATTTACCTAGAAACTACCTTTCCATTTGCGTATAAATGAAGACATGGCCCTAGCCAGAGCTATTTCTTAGACAGATGCAAGCAAACGCCTGTTTGGAGAGGCTGAGCAGTGGACTGGGAGGGGAAAATGACGGGATTATTCTTCCAGAATTTTGACTATATATTAAATAGTATTTAAAATATATTTAGAATACCAAAGTGGGATCAAGTTCTACATCTCAGCTGAGACTTCTTTGATCCCAAATGACAGAAAGGCAGATTCAATTGGACCGGTCATAGAATATACAAGCTTCCCGAGCGGGAGCACTCCCTCTGGTGGGCTGATTACATGGAGCACTCCCTCTGGTGGGCCTACTACGTGGTTTGAATGAGCTGGTTTATCTTTCTCCTCACTCTGCTCTCTGGTCTATGGTTCACTGTGCCTGTCTCATACCGTATGTGGCAACAAAGTGACTTATCATCACACCGTACCACTCAGGGCAAGAGAAAGGGTCTTCCTGAGTGACTCCTCCAGAAGAAACTGAAACTTCGCTTTTACAGAAACCTTAGAAAACTCTCCTAAAATCTTAATTTTCATAATTGGGTGCCACGACCATCCCTGTGGCCAGCTGGATGGGACATCATGTGTGGGGCCACTCTGGGGGCGAGGTGGAGCCAACCCCAAAACCACACAGCTGAGGATGGAAGAGTGAGAGTTCTCAAACATAGATTTGGGTGCTATTTCTTGGTGGAGGGGAAAGAATGAATACTGGACAGCAAATGTTTGTTTGCAGCTTTTTTGTTGTTAATGCTACATCATGAACAACTTTGTGTGAACAGCACGCTGCCAGAGTATTATGTTTAGTGGGTGCATGATATCTCAATCTATTTACCTAAGCTTATTCAATCTATCCTTCACAGCTACTTAAGTTGTTCACACTTCATTGAGATAGTATTAATATTATGCAAAACCTGTTTGTGCATATCTCTTTGCTCACTTGTTTAGTAGCTTCATTCATTTATTTACAAATTTTTGTTCAGTACCTATGATGTTCAATCTCTCTGCTAGGCACTGGAAATAATTTAGTGAATGAAACATGCAGTGTGCTCCCTCATTGAGCGTATGTTTAATTAGCAGTAAACAATGCATAGTATGTTTTTTCATCTTCACTTTAGGTTCAAGAGGTGCATATGTATGTTCATTACATAGACATATTGTGTAGTGGTGGGGACTGGGTCTCAGGTGGCCCAATCCCCAGATAATGAACATTGTGCCCCAAAGGCAATTTCTGAACTCTAACCCTCTTCCCATCTATTCCCCTCACTGGTGCCCCCGGTGTCTATTGTTTCCATCTTTGTGACCATTTAGTTTCCGCACGTGAGTGAGGGCATGCTGTGTTTTGTTTTCTGTTTCTGAGTCAGTTCACTTAGGATGATGATCTCCAGCTCCATCCATGTTGCTGCAAAGGACATAGTTTCATTCTTTTTTATGACTGCGTAGTATTCTGTGGTATATATGCACCACATTTTCTTTCTCTTTTTAAATTTTATTTTAAAGATGTGGGGTACATTTCAGGATTAGGTATACAAGTGGTCACCATACAGGTAAAGTCTAGGCCTTCCTTTGGTTTCCACTTTGCCTGGTTTGAGATCAGGTACCCATCACATTTTCTTTATCCAGTCAATTATTAGTGGCCACTTAGATTGGCTCCATGATTTTGCTGTGGTGAATAGTGCTGCAAGGGACACATGAGTTTAGGTATCCTTTTTATAACTGATTTCTTTTCCTCTGGGCAGATCCTTAGGAGTGGGATTGCTGGGCCAAATGGTGATTCAGTTTTCAGTTCTCTGAGAAATCTCCCTACTGTTTTCCATAGAGGCTGAGCTAGCTTACAGTTCCATCAACGCTGGATGTGTGTTCTCTTTTCTCTGCCACCACACCAACATCTGCTGCTCTTTGACTTTCTAGTAATAGCCATTCTGACTGGTGTAAGGTGATATCTCATTATGGTTTAATTTGCATTTATCTGATAATTGGTGATGTTGAGCACTTTTCGTGTGTTTGTTGGCCACTGTGTGTCTTCTTCTGAGAAATGTCTATTCGTGTCCTTTGCCCACTTGTTGATGGGGTTATTTGCTTTTCATGTGTTGAGTTGTTTCAGTTCCTTGTAGATTCGGATATTAACCTTTGTCGGAGACACACTTTACAAAGATTTCTCCCATTCAGTAGGTTTCTGTTCACTCTGTTAATTATTTCTTTTGCTGTGCAGATGCTTTTTTGTTTAATTAAGCCTCAGCAAATGCATGGTATGTTAATGGGTGGGAGGTGGGAAGGATGAAGATAAAGCAGGGAGGGGGTAGTGAGCACTTGGGAAGGGGGATTTTTAGTCTTTTCTTCCAAGACAAGTGCCTTGATCTCGGACTCACCAGCCTCCAGAACTGTGAGAAAATAAATGAACAGAAGTTCATTATAAATTACTCAATCTCAAATTATTTTGCACATACTTTTGAAACGCACCTGCCCTTTTGGGGGAACACTGATCGCACTTGTGAACAGCACCTCACAGGCAGGTGGGTACAACAGAGATCTGGGTCTCGTGCATGGGGTGAGTGAGACTGCAGGAGATGACTGTTGGCCAACAGCTGCGTGGTGATGCCGTCCTTCTCAGACATTCAACCTCCAGAACTATGAGAAAATGAATATCTGTTTGCTAGGAATTACCTGGTCTCAGGCATTCTGTTACAGAAGCACAAAATGGATGAAGACACATAGTTTCGACTGCTGCGTTACAGAACAGAGTTAGAAATGAGCTAAAGGACAGAGGCAAGCAGCTGGCACAGTCCTCCCCATTTGCCTCTATCCACTCCCTTCACCCGAACTTGAACCCCCACACAATAAGAACTTCATGTTTCTTACTAATAAGATGCAGCGACATTCTGTACCAATGACATTGCTCCCATCCAGACAGGGGAGACAGGATTCTATTAGTTGCTGTTTCCATCTCTGTACGATGTAAAGTCTCACTGGAGTCCAAGCAATATCCCACCCAAATATTCTGTAGTCAAAAACTACATTGTAACCAGGCTCGGTGGCTCAGCCTGTATTCCCACGCCTTTGGGAGGCGGAGGTGAGTGGATTGCCTGAGCCCACGGGTTCGAGACCCGCCTGGGCAGCGAGATCTCATCTCTACAATAAATCAAAAAATCAGCCGGGCATGGTAGCGCATGCCTGTAGTTCCAGCTACTCGGAAGGCTGAGGCGGAAGGATCGCCGGAGCCCAGCAGGTCGAGGCTGCGGTGGCCAGGAGCGGCCACTGCACTCCAGTCTGGGCGACTGAGTGAGACTCCAACTCAAAACAAACAAACAAACAAACAAAAAATCAAAAAACTACATTGTAAAGTTAACCACCAGAAACAATTCTTATATAAAGCAATAGGGGAGAAGAGGAGAGGAAAATAATATATACAGGCAGATATATCCAACAAGCAAGAAATTTCAAAAACGTTGTGGTCTTTTGTTCTGAGCTTTATCGCTAGACCATAATTGACCTTACTAATGTCCTTTCCAGTGGAATTTAATCATTTATGAAATACATGCATTATGAAGTATCACTGACAGAGGGACATCCATTAAGTATTATTGAATGAGAAAAGAAAGATTCAGAAAAGTGATACAATTATTGCATAATTATTAAACAATGGCCCGAAAGGCTGAATATGTCTGTGTATCTATATTTGTATATGATTACATAAGATGAAGAAATGTTGAAGCATACTTACAGATTTTACAATGCCAGTCTGCCAGTGATGAATTCTTTCAACTTCTGTATATCTGTATATCTTTTTAAAAAGCCTTTACTTTTTGCAAGGTATCTTTTGCTAGGCATAGAACTCTAAGCATGGATTTTTTTGCTAGGTTGTTCTTTCAGTCCTTTACAAACATGGATCAGTTGTCTTCTGGTTTGCATTATTTCTGATGAAGAGTTGGCTGTTATTATTAAGCTTTGCTTCTCTGCACATTATGTAGGTTTTTTGACTGCTTTTCAAGTGTTCTCGTCATAATTAATTTTAAGCACTTTATGATGTACCATGGTGTATTTTGTTCATATTTCTTGTGGTTGAGATGTGTTGAAGTTGTTCGAATCTGTGGCTTGTAGTTTTCATCAGATTTGAGACATTTTTCTATAGCCCACTGGTGCTCTATTGATTTTTAAAACAATTTTTAAATTATTATTATACTTTTTTTGAGTTGGAGTCTCACTCTGTCACCCAGACTGGAGTGCAGTGGCCGCTCTCGGCCACCGCAGCCTCCACCTGCTGGGCTCTGGCGATCCTTCCGCCTCAGCCTTCCAAGTAGCCGGAATTACAGTCACGCGCTACCACACCCGGCTGATTTTTTGATTTATTGTAGAGATGAGGTCTCGCTGCCCAGACGGTCTTGAACCTGCGGGCTCAGGCAATCCACTCACCTCATCCTCCCAAAGGCACGGGATTACAGGCTGAGCCCCCGAGCCCGTCTGATTTTTAAAACAATTAGTAGACTATTTTAAACAACAATTTTAGATTTACAGAAAAATTGAGCAGATAGTATAGAAAGTTCCCACACTGCACTCCTCCCAACATACACTTTTCTCATCATTAACATCTTGCATTAGCAGGGCACATTTGGTACAGTTAATAAAACTCTATTGATACATTATTATTATTATTAACTGAAGTCCATAGTTTACACTAGCATTTATGCTTTGTGTTTCAGAGTTCTTCGGGTTTTGACAAATGTCATGTATCTGTTATTACAGAATCACATAGAAAAGCTTCACTGCCTTAGAAATCCCCTATGCTCTACCTGTTTATTCCTCCTTCCCCAACCCCTGGAAACCACTGATATTTTTACCCCAAAGTTTTGTCTTTTCCAGGATGCCATGTAATCACACAGTAGGTAGGCTTTTAAGACTAGCTTCTTTCACTTAGTGATGTGGTGTAAGTTTCCTCCGTGTCTCTTTAGGGCTTTACAACTTTCTTATCACTGAGTCATATTCCATTGTCTTAATATATCTTGGTTTGTTTATTCATTAACTGTCTTTCCAAGTGACTGTACCATTTTACATTCTCACCAGCAGTAAATGAGAATTCCTGATGCTCCACATCCTTACCAACATTTGATGTCATCTAAAATTTTTTTTAGCCATTCTAATAGGTATGTAGTGGTATTTCATTGTTGCTTTAATTTGCAATTCCTGAATGACATATAGTATTACACATGTTTTCATATACTTATTTGTCACCCATGTATCTTCTTTGGTAAGGTACTGTTCAGATACTTTGCCATTTTTTTAAACCAGGTTATTCTTCTTGGTTAAAGAGAGATAGGACTAAATACATAGGATGCTGCCTCTCTCCGTAAAGGAAGGTGGGACGGGGCTGCTGAAGGAAGAGTCCAAATCTGGGTTGGAAGTAACTCTACACAGCAAGGTCCCTACATTATCAAGGTCCTCAACATGGGCCCAGGTTGGAGTCCTGACCATGTGGTATATGATGGCCATGAAAGACAAAGTCTACAAGGAGCCAAGCACCATCTCCTGGGACCTGCAGGACAAGACCAAGCCAAATTCTACCATCACATTTGCCGTGATACACCATAAAAGTCCCACTCAAATATAGTGGCAGGCCCAGGAAGGCAGGCGTGGAGAAAAATGTCAGATTAATTGAAAGACCGCTGCAGAGAATCTGTGACTAAGTAACATAAAAATCCCTTGCCAAACACTAACACACAATAGGAAGATGCTCAAGTCTATCCTTTGGACTGTGGGTACATAGAAGAACTCAGGGCAATTTAGAAACATTTTTACTGCAAGGCTGTGAGGAACTCAGAAATCCAAAACAAGCCTTAAAAATTGACAACAAAAAAGTTAGGTCCTATGGGTGAGAACACAGAGCCACAGAAACAACTTGCAGCAATGACAGACAGCTATGCATGCTCACGAGAGAAGTGGCATCTCCATTAATTCTGTACTTATGTGATGGACAACAGTGAGAGGTATGAGAGATGCAGGAGGTCAGCTTAGGCCTTGATTTCCCTCCGATGGTAACAAGACTGAGAGTCCCTATTTATACGGATGGTAGGAAGACTATATAGACTTCCTGGTGATGGGAAGGCTATACATTCCCCCTTCATTCTGATGGTGGGAAGCTCTGCCATCCCCGTTCATCCTGATGGTGGGAAGGCTCGTCCATCCCTGTTCATGCTGATATTGGGAAGACTCTACAGTCCCTGCTCATCCTGATGGAGGGAAGGTTCTACAGTCCCTATTCATCCTGTTGGTGGGAAGGTTCTACAGTCCCTCTTTGCCCTGATGGTGGGAAGACTCTACAGTTCCTATTCATCCTGATAGAGGGAAGACTCTATAGTCCCTATTCATCCTGATGATGGGAAGGCTCCACAATCCTTGTTCGTCCCGATGGTGAGAAGGCCTTGCTGGTCCCTGCTCATCCTGATGGTGGGAAGGCTGTATGGTCCTTGTTCATCCTGTTGGTCAGAAGGCTCTACAGTCCCTGCTCACCCTGATGGTAGGAAGGCTCTGCAGTCCCTTTTCATCTTGATGATGGGTAGGATCTATAGTTCCTGTTCACCCTGAAGATGGGAAGGGTCTATAAGCCTGTTCATCCTGATGGTGGGAAGGTTCTGACATTTCCTGTTTATACTGATTGTGGAGGAAGTCCTGATTTTTAAAAATCTGATAGTGGGAGGATTTGTGGTCTCTGTTCATTTAGACATAAGACCATGCCAAGAATTCTATTAATTCTATGAATATTTGGACAGTTCTTTGTCTTGAATTTCCTAACACTCTGTTAGAAGCTAGTATCTTATTTTCTGTCTAATTAAAATGAATGAAACATAGACCTAATGGGAATATTGTTATGCACTAGACAAATAACAATGTCCATTTTTGGACCTGTATACATATATGAAAAATCTTATTTTCAGAGTGATGTCGAAAGTATGGATGATTATATTAATAGTTCCATTTGTGACTTATAGGGACTTCTGTTTGTAATGTCACGGCACAGTAAATGAAAATCTATCACGGAAGGGATCACGAGCTTCAGATTCCACTGGTTGTTGAGGTTCACTGAAGTTTTCCCTGATGTCCCCATATCCCAAAATTTTGGGCCAGAGAAAGAAGGATGAGCTCATATTCTAAGTTATATCTCCCTGACTGCTTTTTAATGACAGCTAATTTCTCTGCCATGTTGGGCTTATAATATCAAGCTAATTTGTACAGCTGATTTGAAGGAGACTTAATTTAGGGGGTGTAATGACCAGAATTTACACTGAAGTCGTATTTCAGCAGATCAAAGAGAATCTGAGCAACTTGAACACCAAAATAAAACAAAATAAAACTCTCTAGACATAAAATGATTTTTTTTCTATGATTTAGATCTGTTTCTCATCCAGACTACTGGGGATCATTCAGGTTGCAGGAAAAGAGGAAACCTTTGCTTCTCATGCTTGACATTTAATGGGGGCAGGAGGGAAGACAGCTGCCTTGGGAATCTGGGAATGTCATCCAGGGTGTTCTGGCCTTGGCAGTGGGAGCCACTCAAGGATGTGGCAGCCTCCAGCGCAACCCCTCGGAAGGGGCCCCTTGTGCTCCTGTGTTTGGATCCCCCTTCTGCTACTTGTCCTCCTCTCTGCATGTTTTTTGGCTTTTTTTCCTGCAGCCAGCTGCTCATCTCGTTCTGTCTGTCTCGAGTTCCAACTCCTACAGAGAGAAGCTTGCATTTCTTCACTCCCAACAGCCCTGGACCTCTCCACCTGTCAGGCCACTGGCAGAGTCAAGGGCAGTCTTCCCTTGAGTCGGGAGTGACTGGAGAACGTCATTGGGTGCTGCAGGGAGTCCTATGTACAATGTCTGGTCATCCATGCCACTGTATGGAGAGCCAGGAGCTGGGGCATGTTGGGGTGTGGGTGGAGAGAGCAGAAGGACAAGGTGAGGAGAGGGAAATCTGCTGGAGGGAGATGCATCCTTCGTCTCTGCAGCCTTTGCCTCAGTCTTCACCTCTATGACTTTGCACATATGAGGACACCGAGGCTTGTGGATATTAGGGCACTTGTCTCGGTTGGCTCAGCTTGCCTGAGTAGAGCTAGAATCCCTGCCAGTCTTTCTGATTCCACAACCTCTGAATTTCCCTATTCCTGGAGAAGTGCTTGGGGGAAATTTAAAATGAAGGTGGTAAGGGAGTCAGAATTCTACTCCGTTATTTCCAGTGTGGCTGAGGTCAGTTTGCCAAACACAGAGACTGGGAGAAGCACTGGTCCCAGACTCTACCACGAGGCTGTGTATTACTGAACCAGTTAGAAGTCACCAGCAGATGTTAATCAGACCATGATGACAAATACAGCTCCCCTCAGAGGTACAGCATCACAGCACTGGCAGGGATAGAAGAGGATCCCTTGGTAGGTTTCCGGGAGGCCCAACTGGGGCCTGCTTTGCCTCAGAGCCTCAACAGCTGGGTAGCGGTTGTCCTGTGGCAGAGTTGGGCAGTTAACGCATGCGTAAAAGTTAGAACCAGGGTGAGACTGGGGAGGAGACAGCATACCCTGGGGAAGGACGGTGGAGTGTGGAGATGGTGATAGAGTGCTTCACTCTGTGCTTTCATTCCACAAAACCCATGAGACAGAGGCCACTCACCCCACAATACCAACACCAAGACGGAGGCCTGAGCTCTGTCACTCACTGCAAAAAACCAGGGAGAGACACTAGGTGCCTTTACATGAAAGGGTAATAGGTAGAATTAAGGACATTTGCTAGATCTTGTGATAGTTAATAACTGAAAACAAACCTTCATAAGAAAGTTGGCTTTCAGGGTTTTTTTTTGTTGTTGTTTGCTTGTTTGTTTGAGCTTGAGTCTCACTCTGTTGCCCAGTCTGGAGTGCAGTGGCACACTTCAGCATCAACCTGCTGGGCTCCGGTGATCCTTCCGCCTCAGCCTTCCAAGTTGCCAGGACTACAGGCACGTGCTACCACACCCAGCTAATTTTTTGATTTATTGTAGAGACAAGGTCTCACCAAATTGCCTGGGCTGGTCTTGAACTCGTGGGCTCAGGCAATCCACACGCCTCCCAAACCTGGCCTGGCTTTCAGTGTTATCAAAATTAAAAGAGGTTCAAATTGATTTGCCAACTGACAGAGCATTAAAGATAAATCTAGATGATATACTCCCATGTGATTTTTGACATATAACTCTGGAGGAGTTCAAATAATTGAGTACTATTGCTGCAAGAAGTTCTTTCTGTGAAGAAAGTTTTCTCTGTGCTTATACCCCTAAAAAATGAACCCTGGAAAGAGAATGGATGGTGAACGCTCTCATTCTAGTAATAAGTATTAGTCACCCATAGAAAAAATAATTGGAAAAACTCTCAACATCATCTCATTATGACATGCATTTTCACATAAATTTACTTTGAATATTATTTACTTATCAAAATTTATAGCATATTTATTTTACATATATTTTATATAGCATATTTATTTATAGCTATTTTGCTCAGTTATATACTACTAAGAAGTTTGTTGTTCTGTGATGATAACTAAATTCTGAATTAAATTTCACATATTTAGAATCAGGAGGGGTTCCTAATTTAGTGTGTATATGACCTTGGATGAAAAAAATACATCTATCTTTTTCACTAACCTCTAAGTGAAATTTAATATTTCCTTTCATTATACATGCAAACAACAAATGATGGTGGTCTTAATGTGTCTGTAATTTTGTTACCAAGAGTAATGAGTCCCATATCACATTACAATTGTTGCAGATAACTGACACATCATTTCTGCTTAGCACTGCTTCAAAGTTGCAGTAGTTATCAGACTTACTATATTGCTACTGGGATTAACAAACTAGATCTTATTAATGTGTTAAAAAAGTGCATGCTTTGCTATATCATAATTAAACTATTTTAATAAATGTATTTCAGTATACTTTATTTTCTTTTTAATCCTGTGTGTTTAATTTTTTCATTTAAACACATTCTGAGAAGAGGTTTGTGGGTTTCATCAGACCACCAAAGGGGTCCATGGCAAAAAAAGATTCAAAACCTCTGAATTAGAGGCTTATGGTGATGATAGATTTTTTTAAATTGATTTTTTAATTGAGGTGAAATTCAAGAAACATAATATTAACCATTTAAAAGTGTACAATTCCATCACGTTTACAATGCTGTGTGGTTATAACTTCCACTGAGTTCCAAAACATTTTCATCACCTGCCCAAAATAACTCTGACAATAGAGTTCAAAAGTCAGTTGTGATTATATACATTTTTTTTCTTTGTCACACAAAATAGAGTGGAGTGACTGGGAATATGAATCAAGGAGAAATAGGAACAATGAAAAATTTCTGGTGAGTTCCAGATAGTTATTGCATTTATAATTCATTGACTCCATTCAAAAGAGTGATTCAGCAATTTTATTTTAAAATGTAAATTTTTACCATAGGCCAGATACATCATTGTTTACAATTATTTTAATACATGATAACAATTTTTTTTTTGAGTTGGAGTCTCACTCTGTCACCCAGACTGGAGTGCAGTGGCTGCTCCCGGCCACCGCAGCCTCGACCTGCTGGGCTCCAGTGATCCTTCTGCCTCAGCCTTCCAAGTAGCTGGAACTACAGGTGCGTGCTACCACGTCTGGCTAATTTTTTGATTTTTTGTAGAGATGAGGTCTCGCCAACGTGAGCTCAGGCAATTCACTCACCTCGGCCTTCCAAAGCGCGGGATTACAGGCTGAGCCACCGAGCCCAGCCCATGATAACAATTTTAAATGTCAATTTAACAATGTGTGAGGGCCGGGCTTGGTGACTCAGCCTGTAATCCCAGCACTTTGGGAGGCCCAGGTAAGTGGATTGCCTGAGCCTGTGGGTTCGAGACCAACTCCAGCAACTTGGTGAGACCTCGTCTCTAAAATAAATCAAAAATTAGCATGCATCTGTAGTTCTGGCTACTTGGAAGGCTGAGGCGGAAGATTGTCTGCTGCATGCCATTGCATTCCAACCTGGGCAACAGAGTGAGACTACAACTCAAAAGAAACAAAACAAAACAAAACCCCCACCACCACCCCCAAAAAACCCCCAAAATGTGTGAGAGAGCTCTAGCTTTAAACATTCTCTTGGAGGGAATGCAAGCACAAGTTTTATTTCATGCTGTCTGGAGAGTCCCAGGAGGGCTTGCTGCCCTGGAGCACCAGCCCTGCCTTGGAGTGGGACCCTGGAGTTTTCTTCTTATTTGTGCTCCTCATTTCCCAAGCCCTGCTATGTGCCAGGCACCATACCAGGTGTCCTGAGATTGCTCCAGGAGGAAAGAGCTCCTGAACACTGAATGGAAAAAGACCTGGGAGGAGACTGGAGAAGACGTTGTCAAGTTTAACCATAAGCACCAGAGCCCTGGATTTTAGACATCTCCAGGAGTGTTAGGAAACATGAATCCTTCCTGTCACTGGACATATTCTAGGGCTGCTACATGGCCAGGCCATCCTAGTAGCTATGGGGTTACAACGTGAGGTGCCAACTCAAATGCCCCAGGGATGGGCAGGAACCTAAGTGAGGAGTGCTGGACAGTTAAGAGCTGCAGAGCTCATGCCTGCTGTCAAGGATTAGAATGTAAAACATTCACTGGGCTCGGTGGCTCAGCCTGTAATCCCGTGCTTTGGGAAGCCGAGGTGAATGAATTGCCTGAGCCCGCGGGTTCGAGACCCACCTGGGCAACTTGGCGAGACCTCATCTCTACAATAAATCAAAAAAAATTAGCCAGACATGGTAGCGTGTGTCTGTAGTTCCATCTACTTGGAAGGCGGGGGTGGAAGGATTGCCGGAGCCCCGCAGGTCGAGGCTGCGGTGGCCGGGAGCAGCCACTGCATTCCAGTCTGGGCGACACAGTGAGACTCCAACTCAAAAAAAACAACAACAAAAAAGAATGTAAAACATTCAAAGACACTGCAGGGACCAAGAAAAACTCAGCAGAAAACAGTTGGAGATGGACAAGTCCTGCCTCCCAGGACCCCCAGATCCACCCCCTGCCTGTGTCCGAACAACAAAGGGAGTGACCCTGGGGACACCAGGACCATCTGCATGCAGTGGTTAGCACAGGGCAGCTTTCTGCAGGCAGAGTGAGACTCAAGCACCCTGGAGCCTTCACTTCTCCAGAGCCCTCTGGCTCTGTCGGTGCAAGGTATTTGTAACCATTAGGTCTTCTGAGACAGCCTCCTCTAGGTGGGTGCACACGTTTGTCTGCCTACAGTCTACTAAAGGGTCAAGCACATTTGTATGGAGTCTGGCTAGAATTCTAGACCTACCACTTGTTTGCTGTGTGATTTGGGGCAAAGTAACGTTGCCTCTCGAAGCCTCAGTTCCTCCATCTATAAAATGAAGGTAGTGCAAGTTGCCATTCCATCACCCATCTAGATCCTAAGTGAGATGAGATCCCACTGGCTCCCTGGAGGCCAGATCCAGAATGCCTTCCCTTGGACGTCATGTCAATCCTGACATCTATCTCAGTCACTGTGCAGGCAGCTGAACACAGTTCATAACTGATCAGTCTCATTCCATAGGGCTACTATAAAGAATAGATGGGGTAATAGATGTGAAATGCCTGGCTTTTCCAGTGTTACTTGTAAGTGTATTCAAGCATAAAACAATGAACTACAGTGGGATGCCACGCAGGGCAGTGAGGCGAAAGCACCACTCACAGGGAGAGGTTGAGACAGAAAGTCCCTGGAGGGACAGCAGGCAACAACAACAGGAGGGCAGTCCACACACATGAACACATACACACAGGCATGCACACATGCATATACACATGCACAGCCACCTGCACATACATGTGCTCACACACATGCATGCACTGCACACATTCAGGTGTATATACATGGACACCCTGCCCTCAATACACATGCCTGTACACTCATGCACACGGACCGTTGACTTCTGTCTTTGACTTCTGTCAAAGTCATGACCTCTGTGTCATCAGGAAAGTTAGAACTAATACTCATTTGTAGATATTCCATTTTGCATTTATCAAGTACCTCCTGTGTAACTGGCTAGACCGTATTTTTTTCTCAAGGAAATGGGAAATCCAGTGCAAATCCTCCCCCTCCATGGAATCCTTCTGGATTTCCCAATTGGATTGAACTGTCCCTTCTCACAGAATTTTTCATGTGCCCCTAATCGCCACAAACTTCAGCTTCAAAGTAAAATTATCACCCCCACTTTTATTTCCCCTAAAAGGCTGGGAGAGCTGATGGTAGTCTAGGCTCCAGCTGAGAAGTCCGCCCTAGTTCTTGACCTAAATCAAACACAGCAGCTCAGAGAAGCGTCCCACTGTGATGTGAAGAGGGGCAAGTGTGACCCATTTGAAGCATCTCAGGCTGTGATTCTCCAAGGCAGAGAGAGAGAAAGCTGAAGGGCGATGGCGGGGAAGGCATGAAGGAATAACCGCTGCTCTGCTGTTTACTCCGTGGTTACTGAGCACCTGGGTCATCTCACTTGGGTGACATTCCTGAGGAGGCCCAGCCCAGGTGGCTCACAGACCTGGGCTTGCAGCTAACCTCAAGCAGTCGCCTTTCTGAGGTCACATCACCGATGTTTTCAAATCTCACCCGAACCCTGCCTGCCAGTGGGGCTGGCAGGAGACAGGTCAGATGCTCTGGTCTCCTCCCCGCCATTCTCCCACTCCACTCCCACCCCCCTGGCTGCGCTGGATGAAGGCCCAGAGCATGCCTCTCCACCACAGCAGCCTCCCCTGAGCCTTTCAAGGTGGGGGTGAGCAGGGACCAAAGGAAACTTCCCTTTCTGCCTTCTTGGGCAGGTGGCCATGGCCGGTAGGAAGGGCTTGCACAGTCCTGAGTCCTGGTGTGAGGAAGGAGGAACAAGGAAAGCTTGGCCTGAAGCCAGGACAGAGTTGCTTTCATCTGGGCACTGGGCAGTTGAGACAGCTGCACTTGAACATGCCTGGTGGGCTGGAGAAGACAGAGGGATGGGGTCTCCTGGGACAGCCCTGATGACTCCTTCACTGAGGATTATAGAACTTACTCAGCCACGGTCATTTGAGAAGAGAAAAAACAGAACAAAAGAAAGTAGGCCAGCACAACTACAAGGTGGAAGAAAATACCAAAGTCAGATATGTACGTTCCTTTTTCTCAAGTTGTCAAATAAATGTCTTTTCCTTATCATCTCTTGGACAACCATGAGAAGGACTTCCCTGAATTGGGATTTGGAGCAAAATCCCTGTGTTATTTAATGTGCGAAGTGCCACAGGATACTGGACACCACGGTTGATGTCATCACAATGGTCTGTGTCTGCATCCTGCCTCCTAACGTCCAAGGAACATGACGCGCGATCTTGTTCCATTCTAGAATCACATGTGCAGTACAAGTTGCTGAAATCATCACTCCAACTTTTAAAATGTGATTTCTCAAGGCCTCCTTAAGAGATTTCTTTTTTTTTCTTTTTGAGTTAGAGACTCACTCCGTCGCCCAGGCTGGAGTGTAGTGGCATGCTCACGGATACCCTGGCATTGACCTACTGGACTCAGGCAATCCTTCCACCTCAGCCTTCCAAGTAACTGGAACTGCAGGCATGTACTACCATGCCCGGTTCAAGTTGCCAGGCTTGAATCCTTAGGCTCAGACAATCCCCTCACCTCGGTCTCTCCAAGTGCCACCACTTGAGCCACCACACCTGACCTCTTTAAGGAATTTCAACACATCTGGGGAGATAGCAAATTCTTACAGAAACAGCAAGTGGAGAGTGGAGGAATGATCAGAGCATGGCTGGGTGGAGGGATGGGGGTGGAAGGTGAACTGCAGGTGAGGGCCTTGGTCAGCAGCTGCCATTTAGGGGCTCACAGGGCGGTCTCCACCACTGTCACCACCTGTGGGTAGAACTCCCGAGGTCACACAGGCAGCGCCTGCTCATACTCAGGCCCCATTCTCCCGATCCCTCACCTGAAGGGCCTGGGAGTTCCAGGGTGTGAGTGAGGACGGGGTCCTGGACTGTGGGGTGCAGAGCCTTGGAACCAGAGGGCCTTCAGGATTGCCTGGGTCCTCGTGCTTTTTCCCAGTTGATGTGCCAGGGAAAGTGATTGCCAAGGCCCCTCCTGGATCATGCATGCTGGTGGGCTATCATGTGCCCCACTGTCTTCTATCTGCTGACCTCAGGAGATCTATCTCCCTCCCCTTCCTGAACACAGGGGGCATCATTCATATATACACATGTAGAACTCCCCAAAGGGTCCAATATGGACGTTACTTAGCATGTGCTTGTTATGTTGCATGGAACTAGCAGCCACACTCAGGAAGCAGTGCATTTCATGCTACATGGGAACAACCAGCGGAGCCTAGGTTGGCACCTGGTGAGTCTGAGGCTGCATGTGTGACACATGGGAGTCCGGGGGACCCAAGGTGACTGCCATTCTTCCAAGAGCTAAATTTCCAGATGTGTCACAAAACATGTCTGAGCAAACACCCAGTATCTGAGCGATGGTTCTCAGTGTTCTCAGTCAGTATGCCTTCCTGAGAATGCACCCCACACCTGCAGAGTCAGCATGTCTGTATGGGAGATTCGCAGGCTCACCTGGCTAGAACCCTGAACCGGATGGTCTCCAAGTTCCCTTCCAACTCTGATAGCCTATGTTTAAAAATTATCCAGAGAAGATGAGTTTTAATTCATTTAGATAAATATAAGCCACGCAACACTTTGAATAAAGGAAAGGGCTGAGTCCCCAAAGCTCCGTCCCCCAGCCTAGGCATGCAGCAACCCCAAAGCTGCTGATGGCCTCCCATGGGCCTCACCTGCTAAGAATCATCGGCACCTGGTGAGATGGCGAGGGCAACACCTGCATGTGTGGGAGCTCATCCTGTCACCCTCAAGCCTTTCTGTGGAGATCTCAGGCCCAAAGTGGTACCCCTTCTGTGTCTGAGAGAGATCTGGGGTCTTCTTGCAGTCTGAGGAGTAATGCAGAAGAAAGGGAAGAGGAGTCAGCTCGCGTTCAAGGTTTCTATTCACAACCAAGCTCTCCCCAGAAGAAGGAAGGGGAATCCGATAGCTCTGGGAACCAGTAATGGGATAGGAAAGTTTTTAACCTGTGTAGACCACCTGTTTGAATCTGGCTCGCAGGGCATGAGGACCAAAAGCCAGTCGCCTGACAGCTGCTTGGTGGGGTATACCAAATGAGCAGGGGTCTCGTTTAGTGTCCAGAGGGACAGGTGTGCCTCGCCAGAGCCCACTCTAGCCGGTACCTCTGTTGACAGAGTCCGTCAGGGGCCCCAAGGCCAGGCGACCATCCTTCTCTCTCATTAATTCATCCATTTGCTTGTCACAGGAGTAGTTACCGAGTGCCTACTGTGAGCAGAGCACTGGGCTGGGTGCAGAGGGATCGATGAACACACCTTCTGTGCACCTAGCACAGAGCGTCAGCCAGAGCCTGGGCACGTCCACATGAGGCCTGTTTTGGAAGCTGCCTGCACTGTCTCCTCACTGTGTGTAAAAGCAAAGCCCAGTTCCAGGCCTGGGGATGAGGCAGGGTCCTCTGTGGTGGGCATGTGTCTACGCTATGACTCTGTAGTACGCATTTGCTCTGTCTACTGCTAAAGGGTGGACTTACTTCAAAGTTTTGTCACTATGACACTCAGACTGCCAAGACGGTGCTCTCTATGAGCTAAGACAGAGATGGGCAAACTGTGTCAGACAGTCAGGTTTCAGAAATCTGTCAAGACAGAGAGTGCCCCGTGGCAATGCTGTGTGTATAATTTTCATGTTGGCAAATTTTTGAATAGAAAATTGTCTGTTTTAGAAAGATTTTCTTTCTCTCCTTTCCTCCCTCCCTCTCTGTCTCCTTCCCTCCTTTCCTTCCTTTCTTTTTTGAGTCAGGGTCACACTCTGTCACCCAGCCTGGAGTGCAGTAGCACGATCATGGCTCACTTCAGCCTCGACCTCTTGGACTCAAGCGATCTTTCTGCCTCAGCCTCCATTGCTGGGACTATAGGCACCTGCCACCATGCTAATTTTTTGATTTTTTTATGGAGATGAGGTCTGCTATTTTGCCCATGTTTGTCTCAAACTCCTGGGCTCATGTAATCCTCCTGCCCCAGCCTCTCAAAGTGCTGGGATTATAGGTATGAACCACTGGATCTGGCTTCTTCCTTTTTTTTTTTGAGTTTGGGTCTCACTCTGTCACCCAGGCTGGAATGGCAGGACACAGTTCACCCATAACCTTGATCTCCTGGGCTCAGGCAATCCTTCTAACTCAGCCTCCCAAGTAGCTGGAACTACAGGTATCTACCACTGTGCCTGGCTTCTTCTTTCTTTCTTTGTTGTGAGTAGGAGTCTCACTCTGTTGCCCAGGCTGGGGTACAGTGGCACGCTCACGGCCACCACAGCCTCGACTTGCTGGGTTCACGTGGCCCTTCTGCCTCAGCCTTCTAAGTAGCTGGCACTATAGGCACTCACCACATCAGGCTAATTTTTTGATTTGTTGTAGAGACGAGGTCTCTCCAAGTTGCCCAGGCTGGTCTCAAGCCCCTGGGCTGAGGTGATCCTCTCTCCTTGACCTCCCAAAGCGCTGGGATAACAGGCAGGAGCCACCACACCTGATAAGAGAGATTTTCTATTGACAGCTATCTCAGTAGTTCACGGTATGTTCTAGCTATTATTGGATCAATTTCTTGTAGACAAAAGCCCCATTGTTCCTGAAATGGCATTTTCATAGGATTTGGGATGTAGGACCCAGGATTCATCATCTAGAATATGCTTGTTCTGGAAAGATGGTTTAAAGATTGAGGCTGAAGTTTTCCCAGCCAGAGTTGTTGGTGGAACACAAGATCCAGCTTCTCAGACTTGTTACTGCAAAAACATTGGCCAAAATTAGCCAGAAACGACTACAGGGCACCCCAGAAGAGCTTCAGGTTACTGTCCGACAGCGGCTAAGCCCCAGTTATTGTTACAACAAGTTCAAAGCATTTACTCAGTAAAATTTATTGAGTACTGAGTGTGTGCAAACTTCCACCAGGGGCTCTGTGCAGGCTGCCCACAGGGCTAGGCACCACAACCACAACTTTTGGGCACCTTTTGAGAGATTTATCTGAATGAACACACTCATGACACATCTGTCAGGGGCTGCAGCTGCACAGTCCAGTGGCCAGGATCATTACTCTTGTTGCAAGCCAGTTCAATGGGAAGAAGTCAGGAAAATTGACTGTGTGGAGAAAGCCCTGTGCATCCACTCTGACCCCTGGACTCTGTCCAGGCAGCGGCCTCTCAGACATGCATCCTCCCTCTCCAGCCTCCCAGTCCTGTCAGTCAGCCTTTGGACTCAGGGCAGCTGGCTACAGCTAGGAGGGTGTACTGAGGAGTGGGTGAGAGAAGGGGGTGGTCTAGGGGGCTGGGGCAGGATCAGAGGCCTCAAACCACAAACCCTAGGAATGTGAATAAGAAAGAGATCCCTGGGAGGTGAATTCCACAAGGCCTCTGGGTGCAGGGAGGAGCCCTTTTATCTTGCTACCCCTGGGGGTGGCTCCAGGCCACCTTGTTCATCTTTGCAGGTGATGCCTCAGCCACAGTCATCCACACCTTGGGCCCTCCACCCCGCAGGTGTGAATTCCGTCCTGAGCCCAGAGGTTTCAGATGCTTTGATCTCAGATGCTCTCAGGGCCATCTGTGCAGGAGGGGAAGAAGGTGGAGAGGCCCCATTTCACAGCCAAGTGTTGATGGCTTGGTCCCATTAAACTCTTGTCCAGCCGGCTCCATGGCTCAGCCTGTAATCCCAGCGCTTTGGAGGCTGAGGTGAGTGGATTGCTGAGCCTGCAGGTTTGAGACCAGCTTGGGCAACTTGGCAAGACCTCATCTCTACAATAAAATCAAAAAAATTAGCTGGGCGTGGTAGCGCACACCTGTAGTTCCAGCTACTTGGAAGGCTGAGGCAGAGGGATCGCTGGAGCCCAACAGGTTGAGGCTGTGGTGGCCGGAAGCGTGCTACTGCACTCCAGTCTGGGTGACAGAGTAAGACTCCAACTCAAAAACAAAATAAAACAAAACAAAAACCCTTGTCCACAGGGCAAGCTAGGAGGCTAGTCCTGTGAAGAGAGGGGAGGTGAGGGCCAGACTTTCACTTGTGCTTTTTGTGGAAACCTCTTTATCTGACAGCTTTGTTTTTTAACCATTCACAGGCTCCTGGGTATACCGTGAAGGAACCCATGAGGCAAAGATCCCCAAAAGCCCATGGGATTCAGCCTCCAGCCTGTGGAAGGGACCCCACAAAGGAGGATCTGGGCCCCAGGTTGGCCACCCCCAACCTTTAGAGGTTTCAGACGAGGGGTGCAGTGAGGTGCCCTTCACTGAGCCTTGGGCTGAGACCTATTGGCCGCCCCTGTGGAGGCTAGTGAGCCATGTAGCCAGCATGTCTGGGCACACTCAAGCTCCAGTTTTGGGTTGTGTGCTCCAAAGGAAGCTGGGAAAGAGAAAGGCTGGCTTTGCCAGGGGAACAAAGACTTTGAGCCTTTAAGCAAAACTATCTGGAAAGTTGGCATGCCTCTCTCTTGCTGCTTAAAAAGCAAATGTTCACCCTGAAAAGGGCCCCTTTCTCTTCCTGCCCTGAAACCTTTGGCCCAGAGGCTGCCCTGGGGGTCTCCTAAGCCTCCAGGGCAGCTTCCTCACACCTCACTGCTCCCACCCCTCCTGCGACCACATTGACTGCAAAGTCCACCCCATGTTGACTTTTAACTTGACTCCACTTCTATAAGCATCTGGGTGCAGGGGGCAAAGTGATGGGTGCCTATACCGGCCTCCTGCTCCTGGTGATCCTTGAGTCAGTCCTCCTCAAGAAGAAAGTCCAAGTCCTTCCAGGCTGGGCCTGGTCAGCAGGGTAGTGGGGAGGATGCCATGTTTGTTTGTCTGGGGCCTCAGTGGTCTGACCAAGGTCACTGGTCACTGTGAGTTGAGTTTCTCCTTCAACCAGGGAACCCGCATGCAAGCATGGTGAGAAAAAGGCACATGTATGTCCTCGTAAGGAGCCAAGAGAGCCATGTCTGTGATCCCAAGTCACATTTGGCAAATTGGACCTCTCCCTTCTACCCCTCTCCCTCCCAGCTTCTCTCATAAAACACCCTGGCCTGATGGTATCGGGCTCACCTCTCTCCGGGAGCCCCAGCTCTCTGCCACCTTTTCCATTAGTCCATACCTTCTGTCCTGCCGGGCCTGTGTGTCAGACTCCAGTGCTGCCACTGACCAAAGCCATGTGGAGCATAGTCCAGTATATCATGTCTGACTTGGGAAGTGTGCTTAGCAGGTGGGAGAGGAGTTCAGAGCCCATGTGATGTGAAGTCTGCCTCGGGTCTGCCATGATGACCCACTCACTGAGCCACTGGTCTCTACAGGCCTCTTTGAGGGACCTGTGTCTTCAATAGGCGCTCTGTAGATGTCTGTTGATCTCGCTCATGCCTACTAGCATTCTTTCGTGTGTGTCACCTGTTTGACATAATACATGTCAAAATCAGCACTTGTCTGCGCTCTGCATTCACGTCACACAGGTGATGGCTGCGAGGGGACGCAGAGGCCCAGGACTTCATGTGGAACAAAGCTGGTAAGGGGCTGAGTTGTGACTGGGGGTGTCCGGGCCTGGCTCTGTGGAGCAAGGCTGTGTTGCCCTGACTGCTCTTAGTGCTAACCACCAACCGGCTGGATTCAGGAATTCCACCTTCATCAATGGAGGGATGTGCGTACATGAGTATGCATATGCGTGAAAGTGCATGTGTCATGTGTATGCAAGTGTGTATGCATGCAGAGGTGTGAGTGTACATGGCATGTGTACATGCATATGAGCATGAATGTGCATGTGTGTTTTGTGTCTGTTTTGTGTGTGTGCATGCACATATGAGTGTAAACATGAATGTATGCACTTATGTGTATGACTCTGTGAGAGTGCATGGTGTGTACATGTGTGAGTGGATACATGTGTGCAATGTGTGGCTGTGTCTGAGTGACATGTGTGCATATGAGAATGTGTGGATTTGTGCATGTGTGAATGCATGAGTATGTGTGCACTTACATGTGAGCAAGCGTGCGTGTGTGAGCATCTCACACCCCAGAGTGGAGTGGGGCTTGGGGAGTGGGCCCTGTGCAAAAAGGTGGTGTCAGGAACAAAGCACTGGTGCCTTCCCACCTCACCACCCACGCAAGGTCACCATTTATAACTCCCCATGAGTTTTTTTTTTGTTTATTTTTTTGGTTTTTTTTGAGTTGGAGTCTCACTCTTTCACCCAGACTGGAGTGCATTGGCCGCTCCCGGCCATCGCAGCCTCGACCTGCTGGGCTCTGGCGATCCTTCCGCCTCAGCCTTCCAAGTAGCTGGAATTACAGGC